>NW_015387053.1:260098-303832 GCF_001527695.2 Protobothrops mucrosquamatus | reverse complement strand
ATTTGAGTTAGAACACATTTTGGATTATCAGTAGAGGAGGGTCATACAGGAATAGTGGATTCATTTGATGAGCTATTCAGACAGTGTTGATTCTTGGCAAACAATTTCACGGGTTACATCTCTTCTGACTTCCATCTACAAGCTGCTCAATTAACTTCAGTCCCTGCCAGGAATTCCCATTCTGAGAGAAAAGGACACTAGTTTGGAGAGAACAAGTGCAGAGAAACTTCGTTATAGCCAACGAGACAAACTTCCCATCCAAAGGTATGAGTGAGAGATCCAGAATGGGAGAAGTTCCAGAAGAAACTGAAATTCCTCCCATTCTTGCTGTTTTGGGTTGGGAAAAGAAAATGGAAAGGGTGGAGATATCTCCAGTTCCAAACAATGGGGGAAAAAATGGAAAGGGAGCAGAGAATATCCTGCAATCGCACCCTATTAAAAGGAGGGAAGGGGACACCCCCAGATCAGAAGGGGAGAGAAAGAAGGAAAGAGAGAAAGAAAAGGTGCAAGGAATGAAGCTGGTGAAGCGGAAACCACTGACTTACAAATTAGCAAGAACCATCAAGTGAACAAAAGTCTAAAGGCAGTGGTTTTTAAACTGTTTCACCCAATTACCCCTTTTCTTCAGCTCAAATAATGTTGTTATTATGCACAGACACACAAACACACAAAGACTCTTGTTTTACACAATTATCTTGGCAATAGCAGTCCCTCACTGGATCCCCAACTCACAAATAAGCAATTACAAATTGCTCCATTAACTCCAGGCTATGCACAAGTCTAAGAACTGCTTTTAGGGATGTGAACAGAACACCCCAATATCTGTTGACTCAGAAATGTTGGAAAAAAAGCAAATATGATTCAAATGCTGGAGCAGAGATCTGTATAGTTGTTTGTTCAGCTGGAAAGGGTAAAACACATCCAAAGCTGTGAGTCACCATCTTCTCACATATACTAGATATTTTTATGAATATTCAAATTTCTAAGAAATACATAAATAAGAGCTTTGATTCATGCAAATAGCAAGAGATAAATTTGTGCATTTATGGCTTCAATTGTGTCTGCAATAAAGAGGCCCTTCCTTCCTTCCTTCCTTCCTTCCTTCCTTCCTTCCTTCCTTCCTTCCATCCATCCATCCATCCATCCATCCATCCATCCTTTTTTGTATGGTTCTTCCCCCTCATCTGCCATAGAATCTCTGGGTGTCTAACAACACATTAAAGTCATAAAATAAGCAACAACATGTTTAGTCCCAAATCCACAGCAGATATATCTAAGTGTTCACTGTAGGCAATACCCACAGCAACCATAAAAATCATGCTATCTCAAAACCTCAAAGCAATCTTACCCCCATGCCAAGGAACACAACCAAATATTTAAGGTTTTCTGAAAAGCTGGCAGGGACAAGGTGTTCCAGAGATTGGTACTGCAAACAAAAAGAAGAGTCTACCTGGGACCCCCTGATGACAATCTTTTATCCACAGGACCTGTAGCCTTTCATTTGAACTTACGGGATGGACTAGAACAACTGAAGAGAAGCTATCCTGCAAATAACCCATTGCTATCCGACAGGTGACAACAGGCACCTCAAATCACACTTGGAAGCAAATCACAAATCACAAAACAAAGTTGTAATATGGATGTACCAAGGTGAACCCATCACCACCCACCCTGGACCAGTTGCAGCTCTAGGATGCTCTTCAATGTAGAATGCATTGTAGTCATCCATTTTGGTGGTGACTAAGTGATGTCCAGGAGCTTCTGTCAAGTAAGCTAATTCGCAAATAAGGAGTTAAGTGTTTGGAGAGTTGTGATTTACACCTCTGCCAAATGGGGAGCTTGACACACTGCCTACATTAAGTGCATACAAAAGCTGAATGTGTTTTTAAAATGAAAAAGAATAAATGTGCTAGCCTGAGCATGACTGACACAAAAGCAATCAGAAGCTCAGTCAGTTAAATGGGATGTTTGAGTGTAAACATATTGAGTGACAAAACTTTCCAAAAGGCTGTATAGGAGCAGATCTAGAGTTAGAGTTCCCACCATAACAAAAATAGCCAAGAAAGATAATAAGAGATCTTCAAAAAGACATATAGGTGCTAACCATATTGGGGTCTATCAATGTTCTATGCAACCTATATCTTGGAGGGGAAAAAAATCTACCTTCTCTAGCTTGAGACATAATAAGGGGGTGATCACAGTGGACAAGAACTTTTTAAAATAATTTATAGTTGTGTAAAAGATATATGCAATAGCAGTATATATTTATCTGGGAATATTATCTATGATTTGTGTGATGTATTTCTATGATGTGTTAGGTCTCAACCCTGGTATAACCCTGGTATTATAGTGTTAAAATTTATCTGTGGGAAAACAAGTTCATTACAGTAAGTTTAAATCAATTCCTACCCAATATTAAAGAGAAAAGCAACAAACTGAAGACAGATATTTAAAAGATTATCTTTAATTACAGAGAAGAGACAGCTTCTCAATGAATTGTCTTTTATAGTCAGTCGCACTAATTAAACTATTTTCTTCATATGGGTTGTGAAAAGAAATGCAGTTAGTACTGAAATGGAACAGATAAATCCAGAAAACCAGAAATATATAACTGGACCATTTAGAAGATCTGTTGAGTTCAAATAAATCGATTCAGAGCATACCAACCCTGTACAGCCAAACAAAATTAATTTTCACTAGTACACAGAGAACACCAGAAAAAATTACTGATACCATAACAACAGTTCTCTGATAGAAACACTACAGGTAGTCCTTGTTTAACAACTGATCTCTTAACTACCATTCAAAGTTACAATGGATCCCCCCAAAATTATTTACGACCTAACTTCAAAGATATCACTGCGCCCCCATGGCCACATGATTGCACTTCAGATGCTTGGCAACTGGCTCGCATTTATGACCAGTAGCAGTGTCCTGTGGTCATATCACTGTGATTCGTTTTAACAACCATATGATTCGCTTCATGACTGTGGAAACTCACTTTATGACCATTGTCAAAACAGTTATGAAACTGAGCTAGGTCATGTGGTAACCCACTTAACAATGATACTTGGTACTCTCTGAGCTTGGTTGTTTTCTTGTAGACATTTCATTACCTAAACTAGATAGAACTGATGGTGTTACCTAGTTGTTTAGTAATGAAACATCTGCAAGAAAATAATCAAGCTCAGAGAGCACCAAGGACCCCTCATTTCAACCCTGAGCTACAATTGTCTCGCTTATTGGTACCACTTATCAACTGCAAAATTCCGAGTTCAATTGTGGTCATTAAGTGAGGACTACCTGTATGGAAATGTTTGTGCCAACATGATCAACCTTGTTTGTCTCACTGGAAACAGAGAGCACAAACACAAGTACTACTGGATTAGATTTAAGTTCCATCCTTAAAAGCTTCCAAGGGAGAGCGGGAAGTTCTCATGCAGTCATTCCCTAGTGTGAAAGACATGCACACAAAGAGATGAATGTAAGGCGCCAGGAATCTAAAAAGCAGGGATTTGGCCAAGAGCTACTTTACTTGCATCCTACCAGAAGAGAACTTTGCACTCCTGTGCAAAGCTGGAGGAGGTTTTTCATTGTAATTATCAGCTCAGTATAAACATGGACATAAATGTCATAACAGACCTATAACACAGCCTTTGCCAATATGACATCCTCCAGATAAGTTGAACAATTGCTTTTATGTATATATATTTTTTCATATGTTGGATGGTGGAAAGCTACTTTTGTGTCAAGTTCATCTTTCTGGTCTGCTCCTCGGATTGAGGAAATCCTAGCTCAGTGATGGCGAATCTTTTAGAGACCGAGTGCCCCAAAACTGGCCCTGCCCCTGCTCCACCCCCTGCCCCGCCCCCGTTCTGCCCCCCCATCCCCTGCTCTGCCTGCCCACAGGACCATTCACCATCTCCAGGGCCCGCCGCAGATCCCCCAGGCAGCCCAGCAGTGCTATGGCGGCCACACCCTCTGCCCGCGCCCCGCAGCATCAACTGCATGATGGGGTGTGAGGGCAGAGTCTTGTCTACGCTGCCTGGCTGCCATATCCTTGGCTGCGCTGCTCCATGTGAGCCACGCTCAGGGACGACTCTCCTTCAGGGGGGTGCTGGAGAGGAGGGGTCGCGGGGGAGGCAAGGCTGGGACAACGGCACGTGGGCCCACAGAGAGGGCTCTGAGTGCTGCCTCTGGCACCCGTGCCATAGGTTCGCCACCACTGTCCTAGCTAAACTAAGATCTACTGTCAAACAGGGGCACAACTTTTAGATCAAGAAGTTCCAACATTCAATGGCACTACAGGTAGCCCTCGACTTACAATAGTTCATTTAGTGACCATTTAGTGACCAACAGCACTGAAAAAAGTGACTTATGACCGTTTGTCCACACTTACAACCAACGGCATCATCCCTGGGGTCATACAATCAAAATTCAGAGGCTTGGCAACCGACTCATATTTATGACAGTTGCAGTGTCCCGGGGGTCATGTGATCACCTCTGGTGACCTTCTGACAAGCGAAGTCAATGGGGAGGCCAGATTCACTTAACAACCGTGTTGCTGAATAACTGCAGTGATTCACTTAACAAACATGGCAAGAAAGGTTGTAATATGGGGCAAAACTCACTTAACAACTATCTTGCTTAGCAACAGCATTTTGGACTTAATTGTGGTTATAAGTTGAGGACTACCTCTATAAGTAGGGCTCTGAAAACTGTCAAATATTGTGGCTGAGGGACTTCATCTCTCATTAATCCATTGCTATTGACAATTAACCCATCAATCGGAAGGATGTAAAAAATAGATGCATCCAAACTTCATCTTCTATACTTCTTCCTCCCCTGTCCACTTCAAATTTAGACTAGAAAAGAAAAGATTAATCTAAAGCAGGGGTGTCAAACTGCCGGCCCACGGGCCAGACACATCACAACAAAACCACGCCCACCCCATTGCCGGCAATGGGGAAAAAGTTCCGATATGTCGCGCGACGTCACATGACATCGCGAGTTTGACATGTCTGATCTAAAGCAATAACTAAAGGCTTAACATGATATCTAACACTGGTACAATTTCTCTGTAAAAAGAAAAGCCTGATGCTAATAATTTCTTAGTTCCATGTCTCTTTTAGACTTTCACAAGGGTAAAGAGAACAGATTTAAAGAGTTTATAGATTCTGAGGAGAAAACACTCTGTCAGCACTCAAAATTTAATCAATTGTAAAATCTTTTGTACTGTACTTTTGAATGGCAGCATGGCTCTTCTATGGTATGGCTATGAATCATGCTATTGATTTCAAGTATCTTCTGTGCGGAAAATTAAATTATGCAAATCCAGGCCTTTATGAATCCTTTACTACAATGGTGTAAAATTGAGCACTTGCTTAAGTCAGCATCTTATTTATGCAATTAAACATCTGATGCACCTCTGAAAATGACCAACTTTCACTCATCTCGTTGTAGGTTCCCGAAATGGTGATAAATCTAACTTTGTAATGGGTAAGAAGCTGAAAGCACTTGTAACACATAAGGTGTTCATCTGTTAAAGAAACAGAAAAAAAAAGAGTAATACAGCCTGGAATCTTCAATGAACACCTGTGCTGTTTCTAGTAAGGTGCAACATATGGATGAAATACTAAAAAGAGTACAAATGATTACTTCATTTGCATGGATGTGTGTATATGTTTGTGTGTGTAAGTGCAAATACACATACTTCCTTAAATGGACCTTTAAGCAAAAAAGCAAAAGTGTAAGTATATTATAAAAGTATTTTTCTTTAAATTTACACACATGCCTGCACACACATATTAAAGAGATCCTTCCCTAGCCCTATTTTAAGTGATCTCAGCACATTATAATTTTCACAGGATTTTTATTTTCCTTCAAAACTAGTTTAAGTGTTTTGTTTCTTAGTTTGAGTGTGTTAGTGCCTTTTGGTCAATCTTGACTCCTGGTAACTTCCTGGAAGTCTTTGTTATTTTCTTGGGAACATTTTCAGAAGTTGCTTGCTAGGACTGAGAAAGAAGGAGTAGCACGTATACTTAACATGAATTTAATGAGAATTTTTACTGTAAGTAGACAGAAGTAGAACCTCTAATAAAGCATTCTAAGCACAATTCCAACTGTATCCCATCACTCTTCACCCCCCTCCCCCAAAATAGTCACTTCTTTCATTACTTTCATTTTTTTCCTCTTTTTCTGCCTAGTACTTCCTCTTTGTGAAACTCTTTGGTTCTTCTCATTTTTACTTTGAGTAAAAGGATACTTTTCCCCAAGCGTTCTCCAACCTCCCTTTGTATGGAGTATGGTGATATTCTAACTACTCTAAAAATCCATATTTCTGCAAAGAAATTCTGTTTTAGGTTGACTCAGCCTTCCATCTTCCAAGGTTGGTAAAATGAAGACCCAGATTGTTGGGGGCAATAGGCTGACTCTGTAAACCACTTAGATAATGCTGTGAAGCACTGTGAAGTGATATATAAGTCTAAGTACTATTGCTATTTAGCATGCTAGATACACACTGGGAAGAGTGTTTGCTGCTGTAATCAATCAATCAACAGAACATATTCAGTGCCTTTCCAACCACAGAAATTATTATATAGATTCACCAAGGTAGGCTCTACCCAGAGAACTCTGTAATCTATAATTATAGGGAAGTTATTTGTAGTTAGGGATTTTTAGGAAAAAGATTCTGAGATACTAAATAGTCTATGGCTGTTCAGAAAATCAAAAGGTAGCATCTCCAAGATGTTATATAGCCACCATGGAAAACATTTTCAGATATACTCATATACATATACATATATGCATATACATACACATATATACATATACACACCAAGGATCGTGAAAGGGTGAATCAGTCCAAGGACAGGAGGCGCATTCCAGCCTGGGAAAGCAGAGAACGCCCACCTGAGATACGGACACAAAAAAGGGGGGAGGAGGGCGGCAACACACATGTAGATAAAGGAGGTAAGGAAGAATTAACTCAGTTTGCAGATGAGGCCAGGATTGGCCGGCCGGGACCTGTCACAAGATCTAGGAGCCGTGCGCAGACATGACTGTATTTATAAGCAAGCTCTCCCAGCATCCTGATTATACCCTGACGATGATGGCAGTTTTAGGCCATCAAAAGCTTGGTTTTATTTATTAAAACTGTATTGTTTTATACTTCCTGGTGATCACTTTGTTGTCTTTTAAAAATATATACACACCATATACATATGTATACATACATACATACATACCTATACATACATATACATACTTACACACACACACACATACATACCCAAATTTTCTCATATGTATTTATCAGCAAATACCAATATTTCCATTTTGAATATTTTAAATCTATGAGGTTCTGCAGCCTAGGACCAAAAAGGTTTCTAGAGATGAAACGCAACTCACCCTTATTGGGGGTAAGATTAAAACAAAAATCTGTAATGTGTTTCCTAAGGACCTGACAGAATGAAAGGCAAAAAGTTAGAAAAGAGAAGACCAGGATAAAACTGCATTCTTTTAAAACAGCTTTGTGGTTCAGGAAACCCTGAAGCAAGATTAAAAGAGTCGGGGCTGGTTGCCAGGATTTTTTTTTAATGAAAAACAACAGGAAAAGTAAATTAGCCATGCATCCACAAACAGTTATTGTAGATTAGTGCTTTTCTGCCTAAGCAAAGAGAAGTGGAATTCTGGGTTTTGTTATCCTGTTCAATTATTTGTAGGAGAAAAATCTAAGAGCATTCCTCCTGTGTTAAGGCACAATTAAGATTCCTGGAGCACAGACCCCACTATGATACAAAAATGGCAACTGAGACTGATGTCACAATGCAACCTCAAGAATAATTGGAATTGTAACAGAAGCAGCAGCCATAAAAATGGAAATGTTGTTTAAGGGCCTCTACTTTTGCTAAATTTAGCAATTTGATGAGGAAAAATAAAAGGCTTGGCAAATGCCAGCACAGAATAGTCTTTACCAGTGCTTTTTTTCTAAAAAAAATAAAAAAAATAAAAAAAAAAGGTGCTGGAACTCACACACATCATACAACCCGCCTTGCCTACTCTACAAGGTTCCATCCCAAAAAGGTGCCGGATCTCCGTTCTGGGCGTTCTATGAGAAAAAAAAGCCCTGGTCTTTACTGTACTCAGACTCCAAACAAGGTAAATCCTGGTTAGTTCTGGAATGGGAAATTCCTAGGGATTTGGGGAATTTAAAAAATACCTAAAAGGAGGAAATGGCTGGCCATGTAGTTGCTAGGAAAGCTATACGGATGTGACTAAAGGTGACTTTATTTTAAAGATAAGACGGATAGAATCTAAAGCTATTCTAAACGTATTTCAGAAATAATCCATAGAATCTATGGCTCTATGGCTGGATTAAAGCATCATGCTAAGCCAAGTGATCTTTTTTTTCCCCTTTTGGCTTAGAGTGTTATATAAATACAGCAGCTGAGTCTTCTAAATCACCCTCAATTAACAATGGTGGAATCCTTGGGCATCTCTGAACTTGGCTGCTTTTCTTGCAGATATTTCATTACCCAACTAGGTAACATCATGATGTCTCTGAAGAACTTGTGAAACCTGGACTGGGTTCCAATATTCTGCTAAACCAGTGTTCTTCAAACATGATAACTTTAAACTGTGTGGACTTCAACTCCCAGAATTCCCCAGCCAGCTTGCCAAGTTTAAAAAACACTGTGCTAAATATCATGGCCTGTTTAATTATAATTTATTCTAAGTAAACTATAATTTATCTACCAAGAGAAGAGAATACTTGTAGCTCATGGTTCAACTGTGGGGGTCTTTGGTGCTCTCTGAGCTTGACTGTTTGCTTTGCAGACATTTCGTTACCCAAACTAGGTAATCTCATAATGATATGAATTCTGGCAGTTAAAGTCCATACTTCTTTAAAGTCGCCATGTTTGAAAAAAGCAGAATGTTGGAACCCAGTGCAGATTTCACAGATTCTTCAGAGACTAAGCCAGCCCTCAGTCTATGTGGAGAGACAAACAAGCAAGCATCAAGGGAGAGTGGTTTCTTTGCAACACACACTTCCAGAGCTGTAAACAATTCCTGCTCCCCAGCTGAACGTCCTATTATCTCCTCTGTCAGCTGCTTCCAAGGCACACCTGTACAACCCCATTACTGACAAGGCTCCTGCAATATTAATGGTTGCTTATGTGGAACAACAGTTTCCCTCACAGTTCATGGAGTAAAGCATTCTTATCATGCCCAATTTCCTTCTATTTTAATCAACATGAAATGTCAGATCCAACATACTGAATAAAATAACTCTCTCTTTATGTCACACAGCCACCTTTAGCTAAAGCAATGAAGTCTCATACTGTTTATTTAACATTCTAATCGGCTTCCCATTTGCTCTGTCTCATATTGAAATTTTCATTCAAATGCATTTGATAAGTGCCCTCAGAGGTATAGTAAAGCAAATCCTCCCTGAATATCTTTCACAACTTTTGGAGGTTAAGTTAAAGATATAAAGCAAAACAAAAGTCAAGTGTAGAAATTGGTTTTCTCTGCACACCATTTCCTGAATAAACTGTTAAACTCTTATGTTACTATTCAAACACTGTATCTGAGATACTAGTGCAAAGGAAAAACAGAATATTAAAGCTAACCATTCAGCCTGTCATACTACATTATTTCACTACTTATTTTTTTATTTTAGATCTCTTGCTATGTTTCTTACCAAATTGAAATCTTGCTACTTTGAAATCAGGTTACTGATTATTAAACAGATTCTTAAGCCAGCTCAGAACCAATAACATAATTTACCCAACTTAAAATAATGGGGATTTATTGTATACAGAGACCCAGACCTACATTTTAACCATTATGCCCTTATGAGTTAGACTTGTCTAAGATTAACTCAGTTTACAAGCTATTTGTAGTTGGCACATGTTGCATTGGCATATTTTTACTATAGTATTTAATTAAGTCAGCAATTATTTTTATGATGTAGTTAGGATTTCAGACTCTCCATGTTCCCTACATTTTAAATGAATATACAACATACAAACTTAAAAGCATATTGAACATACAAACCTACAAGCATATGATAAGCATATACAACATACAAATCTACAAACACACGCAACATACAATAGGGAGTCCAGAATGTGCCTTTTGTTTCTATGCTGTTGAATTTATAATAGGAAATCCAATTATTTTTAATTTGGTGTTGCCTCAAGGTTTAACATGTTCCCTTTATTATGTTTCACAATCGGTCCTGGCTAAGATGAGTGGCCATATAAATTGGCTAAATGAATAAATAAATGTATTTACAAAGATAAATAAACTTGCTAATCACCAAGTTACCAATGATTAAGGCTTAATATTGTGTGATGCTTCTTATCACTATTGGCTTTTATGTTGTTACTCCAAGAAATGTTAGACATAAAAGTTATTTTTAATCTCCAATTGCCGAGCACATTGACATAGCGCCTCTAAGAACACCTGTTAATGCAAACTGGCAAAAAAGAACTTTATTATTAGAAGCCAAAATCAAATGCATATACTAATTTTTATCTATAACTTAGCAGGTTTTTGCTCAGTCATGTTATCCATATTCCCAAAATATATAAATATGGATAACAATAACAACAATAATTATTTATTTATTAGTCATATGACTCTATCATAAAGCTAAAAAAACAACAGAAAATAATGGAACATATTCAGGATATTTTATCATCCCTGAATCAACCAGAATTTGTTCTAGGTCAGTGATGGCGAACCTTTTAGAGACTGAGTGCCCCAAAACTGCTTCCCCTGTCCCTGCTCCGCTGTGCCCGCTGGGCCACCCACCACTTTCACGGCCCACCACAGATCACCCAGGCAGCCCAGCAGTGCCATGGCGGCCACGCCCTCCTCCCGTGCCCTGCAGCATCATCTGTGCGCGACGCAGTACAAGGATGGAGTCTTGTCCCTGCTGCCCGGCTACCATGTCCTTGGCTGCGCTGCTTCGCGTGGGCCATGCCCGGGGGCGACTCTCCTCTTGGGGGCTGCTGGTGAGGAGGGGGCCGTGGGAGGAGGCGGGGCTGGGGCGACGGTGCTTATGCCCACAGAGAGGGCTCCGAGTGCTGCCTCTGGCACGCGTGCCATAGGCTCGCCACCACTGTTCTAGGTAGTCTATCCTCTTCAGATTGATCTTTTGACATTTCAGTTACCCTAATAATACCTAAGTATGTTCCCTCGAAGAAGTATGACAGTTTATCCAAAGTGTCATACTTAGATTTTAAGTAAGGATCTAAATGCACAGCCCTTTCCGCAAAGTATAATCAAACAGATAAGTGCAATCTTCAACATTTGGTACACTGTATACTCTGGGTCCATGGAACATTCATATATTATTATGCAATTAAGCCATGCAAAATATGCTCTAGAGAACGCTCTTCTAAGATTTTGGGTCTTATAAACTAGGAACAAAGAAAAAGGCCATTACAGATCTAAATGAAGTTACTATGAATTGGTAGGGTGGAATAGATAAATACAGTATATGCAGGAATTTATTTTAGTTTAAATGATCATCTTTATTATGGCCATTCAGTCTTGAAGACTCTAGGTTGGTTACAAAATACAAATGATAAAAACTTTTGCAGCCCACGTAACAGGCAGTCTAGAACGATAAATATAAACACAACAGAGCCCCCACAAACACATAACAAACACATTAAAGTTAAGATCTACCTTTATTAAGGATGGGAAGATGAAATTGTATGTCAGAAAGAATAAGGTAATATTACTCAGGTTGCTTTACATGCATATAAAAGAAGGAACCCAATATGGTTTACAGTTTGCACTATTATGAATTGGAAAATCTCTAATTTGGGACCTTTGGGATCTAGAACAGATGTCACCAACCTTTCTCAGTTGGCAGACCAGAGGGAAAGGGAGGGGGAAGAATTTTACATGTGTGCAGATGCGCACGGGGCCGCAAGCACACATGCCATGCAAACAGGGTGGGACTAGCACCCACGTGATACCCACTAGCCCTGCCCCATTCTTGCATGGCGCAGTGCCCCAATTCCATGTCCCACGGTGCAATGGAACCCGTTTTTGCATCCTGCATTGCAGCGGCAGCCTGTTTTGCACCCAGTGGCATGGTGGCATCCTGTTTTCGCACCCCAAGGTGCAGCAGGGTCCTGTTTTTGTGCCCTGTGGCATGGCAGTGGCCTGTTTTTATGCCCCAAGTCATGGCAGTGGCCTGTGTTTATGCCCCAAGGCTCGGCATCTTGTTTTCGTGTCCTGCAGCCATGGCACTAGTGCAAGTGGGGGTGTGCGCACGCACTGGCCAGCCTGTCTCGTGGCCCGGTGGCCAGCAGGCCATGGCCTACTACCGGGCTGCGGTCCACAGGTTGGGGACCCCTGAACTAGAACATGCACAGACTGGAAGGAATTGGGATTTAAAACTTGGACAGATTCTATATTTTTCTCAAAATAATCCTAACACATCAAATATATCTAAATGTACAGATATAAAAGTGATAGTTGCATCTTATGCTTCAGTGAATGGTGAAAATGGAAAAGCCAGAATTGAGTTTTGAAAAGATGTGCAACTTTCTGAATGAATGCTATCCAGGAGAAAAAAATCTTTTGTTAAATGACATAAATCAATGTCTGTAAATAGTATGAGAGAATGAGAAAAGGTGATTCAGAGACCAGAGAATTGGTGAGTATCTGCTTACAAAACAGTTTATTTCTAATAATAGTCTATTCATGAGTATACAGAGAAAAGAAATACACATCTACAATGAATGTTTCTGGTGAAATATTAAGCAAAAATTTGGGGACAAAATCAACATGGAATAAAAGGGGAAAAAACCAATAGAAATGAAACTGCTGAAATGATGGAGTCTGTAGATGAAAAAAGAATACATGTAATAGTACCATTATGCTGAACATGAGATAAATATATTGTATAATGCAGTGGTCCTCAACCTTTCCGGCTTTGCAGGCGGCACTGCGGTGGTGGCACTGCGGTGTGGGGGGAAGAAGGGATGGTTCCATGCAAGCGATGGGCGAGTGTGCGCACACAGCTCCATTTACACAAGCAGCAGGCATGCTTGTCCGCCGCTTGCGCAAGTGGGGCCATGCATGTGCATGTTCACCTGCCGCTTCCGTGACCCAGTTCCAAACAGGCCTCAGCCCAGTACCAGGCTGCAGTCCAGGGATTGCGGTATAATGTATTCATACAAGAAAGAAATTGAAAAGATTTTAACAAGCAGATAAAACGCAATGCAATTTCACAGGAATTTAAAAAACAAATGGAACACAGGAAAGAAAGCCTCAGTAAGGAACCTCCAGCAAAGTGAATATAGAGTCAAAAACAAAAATGATCAAATGATTTGGGATGAAACTGAAGTGAGAGAAAACTGAAAGGAGTATTTTAGAGGCTTGTATGGAATGTTAGGGATACACTGAAGAGCAGAACTGGAATGCTATAAATATTGTTGAAGAAAAAATAGGATGAAAATGCACATTGTAAGAACCTTGGGAAAAATGGTAAAGATACAGTACAGATGGTATAACTAGAAAAATGTTCAAATATAGACATGGTTTATTATGAAGTGATCTGCAAATTATGTAAAATGTGCTTAACAATTGCAAAGTTGACATTTTTCTCCTATATAAAGGGAAAAGTAGCAAAAATTAATAGGGATGGTGTGTTCCTGGGAAGATGTAAGAAATGACAGTGAACAAAATCTAGGAACTGTAGTGAGTCATTATAGGAATGTGCATATCGTATTACTGATCATCAGCAGGTCACTGAGAAATGAATGAGTACAAGAAAAATGTTCATTATATGTAGGCTGATTTGAAGAAAATATGAATTATAGAATGCTTTGTGCAAAAACTGAGCTGATGGTTGGTTGCCTAAGGCCATAAGAGTGTTATATGATGGAAGTACAGCATGCATGAGAATAAATGAAATTCTTATTCTATCTGAGGCAGCCTTGATTATTGAATGTATTTATGGATATACACCAAAAGAATGTCTATGGAGATTCTCAGTCATCCGGGTCATTGTAGTCCCAAAGGTGCTTTTTCAAAAGGCAACTGGATTTTGTTTTCCTTTGGAGAGGTTTCGCTTCTCATCCAAGAAGCTTCTTCAGTTCTGACTCAATGGTGGAGGATGGAAGGATTTATATTCCTTGCAGTTTGCAGCCATGCTGGCTCAGGAATTCTGGGAGTTGAAGTCCACAAGTCATAAAAGAGCCAAAGTTGCCTGCCCCTGCTCTAGACCAATATTTCCCAAACTTGACAACTTCAAAACGTGTGGAGTTCAATTCCGAGAATTCTCAAGCCAGCACACTGAAGTCCACACACCTTAAAGTTATCAAAGGTGAAAAACACTACTCCAAATAAACATTTAGGAAGCTGTCTGAAACCCGGGTTGTTTCAGAGAGCTTTGATGATAACTGAATGAATAGTCACGTTGTTAGGATGTTATCAGTACAGGTACTCCTCAACTTACAACAGTTCCTTTAGTGATGAGTCAAAGTTACAATGGCACTGAAAAAAGTGAGTTGTGATTGTTTTTCACACTTATGAACGTATGTCACGTGATCAAAATTCAGATGCTTGACAACTGACTCACATTTATGACAAGGTAACTGGGTAACTGACTCATATTTGTGACAGTTGCAGTGTCCCGGGGTCATGGGATCACCTTTTGTGACCTGCTGACAAGCAAAGTCAATGGGGAATCCGCAGTGATTCACCAAGGCAAGTAAAGTCATAAAATAGCAACAGAAATTTTGGGCTCAATTGTGGTCATAAGTTGAGGACTCCCACTATGATGATCGACAGGATATTAAAGTGTTGTTATGGTGTTGCTTTACGGACTTTGTTTTAAATGAAAAATTCTGTTGAAGATATTGTGGTTTTATTCATTTGCTTCAAACCACAATATCTTCAACAGAATTTCTCATTTAAAACAAAGTCCGTAAAGCAACACCATAACAACACTTTAATATCCTGTCGATCATCATAGTGGGAGTCCTCAACTTATGACCACAATTGAGCCCAAAATTTCTGTTGCTATTACATTGTTCTGTTGCTATTACATTGTTCAAAGATAATGTGGTATGTTGCTTGATAATCATAATGCCATTCATTCAGTCTAATTATCAGTGGGTCTATGGACCAGGTCTCTCCACATTTCCCAATCTTTTACAGCTTCTGTCAGTTGTTTTATGCTCTGGCTGGTATTGGCTTTGACGGTGTCTAGCCACCATATTTTTGGGGTGACCTCATTTACTTTTACCGCTCACCATTCTGAGCAAAACTGCTTTCTCCAGTGAGTTTGATCACACATCATAAAGTAAAGAAGAATTGCATAATGTTCGCCTTCCAGCAAGAAGTCTGATTTTATATGGTCCAGTACATGCTTGTTTGTCATATTTGCTGTCAACGAATGCGCAGGAGCCTTCTCCAACACCACAACTTGAATGATTCAATTTTCCTCCTGTCTAATTCTTTCATGGTCCAGAGAGCTATGGGAAGCACAATAGCCATAGACTAATATGCTTTTATTTCCCAGGCTAATGTCCTTGCTTTTCCTTACTTGTTTCATGTTCATGGTTGCTGTACGACCCAGTATAATTCAACACTTTATTCTGGACTGCCTTCAGTTTGGATCCAGCTGCGATCCTAGAATCAATAGAATCCTAGTGATTCTAGAATCAATAGAATCTTATCCTAGGATTCTATTGATCATGCCACTCAGTGTACTACAACTCAAAATGCCTTAAAAACACTCTTAATTAAGATTTCCACTTTCTCCACATTACCTAAGAATCCACCAACCTTATGATAGAGATATTTACTGGATGTCAATTTTCTGGTGTAAAACAGATCATAGTAAGTGGAATTCCTTCACTTATTTTCAGTGTTTGCCTGAATCATTTGCCAAAACTTGAGAAGGCAGTGATAAAACTAAGCTGGACATAAATAGAAAGACTTAGGCCTTTATGATACAAAGCCTGAGATTTCGGCTGCAGTCCTGCACACAGTTCATTAAGACGAAGGATTATGAAACTCAAAAGGCCTTACTTGGGAGAAGAATTTTAGGGCTTTACATTCAATATTTAATCTACTTCAACATTAATGGATTTCCCCCACACACACACACAAATGTGCAACATCTCTAGTATTAAATTGCAGAATCATCTGGAACAAAAACACCAATCTGGCTTTTCATTATGAGAGCCCAGCTCCCTTTATTTAGTCATAAAGAAAAACTTAGTTTATGTTAACAAAAATAGAAGGCAGTGCTGAATTGCATTACCAGTCAGAAAATGAGACAATCATGGTGGGTTGAATTCCCTCCCCTCTGCATGCCCCCAATTGCTCTGGAGGGTTGAGAGACTATTCAGAATAGATTTGAGAAATAAGCAGGGATGATGCATGGTAGAAGAAAGCAAATGGGGAGGGAGGAGGGACTCCTAAGCTGAACAAAAATTTCCCCCAAATGACCAGTGGTTAGATGACATTTTCTTTCTCATTTATTCTACAGAAAACATTCTATAAGAGAGAATATACAATACGATTCTCCCATCAGAGTATTTATTGGGTTCCAGTAGTTTTTGCACTGCTTAAGACCTGAACATTTCTAGAAAAAAATAAATTAGCTAAAATCATTTTTTGCAAAAGATTCTGCCTGAAGAATAGTACTAAAAGACATTAACCTAACGCAGATGGTTAAAATTAATTTCCATAAGGATAGACAGAAATGGAAATCTCTTAGAGCAGAGGTCCCCAACCTTTTGGGCACCAGGGACCGGTTTCTTGGAGAGAGGTTTTTCCGTGGACCAGAAGGTGCGTGTTTTGTGTGCTGCCTGCATCTCACAGATGGGTCTTTGCTTCTTTGTGTGGCCCAGTTGGTGGCATGCCGCGGCCCGGTACTGGTCCAGATCAGGGGTTGGGGACCCCTGTCTTAGAGCATCATTCATGATATAGTATTTCTTCTGATTGCACATTCATAGTATTTCCAAGGTTTTCAAGATGAAAATACTAGTCTGCTAATTCAACACAGAGTTCCTCTTATAATTCAGAATTGGGAAATGCATCCAAAGGCGTAATTATATGTCTGTGTTTTTAAATGTCTGTGGTTTTAAAATGTTTAATGTTATATTTTTATTCTGTTTTTAAATAACTTACCCCTGGCTAGCATATATTTTTATTACTATTATTAAACAGCTTTGAGATTTTTAAAATAACGAAACACATCCACCAGACCCGTGTGTGTGTGTGTGTGTGTGTGTGTGTGTGTGTGAGAGAGAGAGAGAGAGAGAGAGGGAGGGAGGGAGGGAGAGGGAGAGGGAGAAAGAGATACACGCCCACTTTTGAAAATAAATAAGCAGCTTTATATGCTCATATGAGATCAGATGCCTCGGCTATGAATAGATGTTCATGCATGCAGAACTGAAATGTTTTATCAGCACCACAAGAGGCTGTTCTCAGAAGCTCAGGTATTATTATACAGGGCAGGGGTGGGTTGCCCATTGTCAGCAAGCATCTCCCTCCCTACTCACAGATGGCAGGTGGGGTAAGGTGGATGGCCCCAAAATCTTAATTTATGATCCAGAAAAACAAAGATATCCTGCTTCTCTTTCCTACTTGAAACAAATTACTCCAGAAAGATGAGAAGGGAGCAGGATCTGATCTTCCTTACAAATTTTTCTGCCCAATTTCCCCAAAGCAGAACTGAGCAGATCCCTTACAGCTCCTGTCTTGCTATCTCCATCCTCTGATCTTGATTAGGCTATGATCAGATCCCTTCTTGGAACTCCTTTCCACATTTTCTCATCACCCTCCATGGTTGCTATGGTTTTTTTTTAATCCTCTCAAATCTAATAACAAGCAACAGTGACCCCACTCAACAGACCCCTGTGTGTAGGTATGGGATATAATTTAGCATATAATTCCTGAAAAGTGTTATTATTAATGCATTTAAGGTAGTTCTGCTATATATGCTTGGCCAAACTGGGAAAATGTATAAACGCTAAGCTAAACAAGTCATCTTTAAAAAAAAACAAACCAGATCTATAGTTGATGATAATTAATTTAACAAATAAATCAATTAATATTAAAAAAATGCTGATAATAAATATATCAAATATATCCAAGTAAATTCCTTTTTGAGCAGATTATGAACAACTCCTATAGTAATTTTAGTGAAATAAATTAAAATGTAGTAAATTACAAGTAATTAAATATGAGGCAATTTATGCAAGCCTAATTTAATGTTTTCTCTTTTCTATCATTGTTTATATGTTATTTTCCTTTCCATACATAAATAACAATGGTTCACTGAACACTCCTGTTGAGATACAGAACTACTCTTTTAAAAGAAAGCAATCTAAAAGGCAATTTGTTAGGATCAAGATTTCAATTTAATAGGTGAAATAATTTAACATATTTCAAATAAACCAATAAACTTTTCGCTTTGAACCAAATTAGTTTTGAAATAAAGTTATTACAAGTGAACCGTTAAAAATATCCTAATATAAAAATGATCAACTTTTCTTCAAAAACACATAGATACACAAATACACATCTGTGTTTATCTCCTCTACGGGAAAGTATCCCATAATATGCTGAAATGTTTCATGGCCACTGATATGAATGAACAATCACAAGGACCAGACTTGGTGAATAATATGATTCAGAATGACGGGTGGGAAGTGGATCTTGTTTTAATTTATAATTAGAACTAAGTTATCAGAAGAACATCTGTATTAAGTGTGAAACTACAGGTAGTCCTTGCTTAATGACCGGTCACTTAACAACCATTGGAAGTATGGCGGTCTCCCCCAAAGCTAATTACGACCCATTTGGAAAATGGCAACTGCTTCTTGGGGTGCACCATGTAGTCCAGCAATGGATAACTTTGCTTACCTTCACTAATGCTGCTCATTTTTTGAATAGCCGCTTGTGGGATCGAGCTGCATATCCCGGCAATGAAGCAGCTTGCTGTTATGCAATCCTGGAAGTACCCTGTTTCCCCAAAAGTAAAGCCCACCCCAAAAATAAGCCCTAGCTTGATTTTTGGGGGTGGGCCTAATATAAGCCCTACCCCAAAAATAAGCCCTAGTTTTGGGGCAAGGCACACACCTAAAAATCAAGCTAGGGCGGGGGTGTTTGGAGCTGCCCCACGTGCCCCGCACCCTCTCACCTTACAGCCAGGCCTCTCCTCGCTAGCCCACTTCTTCTGTGGCATCTTCTGCAGCCAGGCCTGGATTTCTCAGTCACAGGCCTTTCCAGAAGGCCACTGCAGCCGAGAACCGAGTTATGGATTCAATCCATAGTTTGGTACTCGGCTGCATAGGCCTTCCAGAAAAGCCTGACTGCAAAAAGCAGCTGCAGAATGAATGCTCTTTCGGTCAGAAGAAGTGGGCCGGCTGGGCGGGGTTGTCAGTGCCAGAGTTGAGTATAAAAGACACCCCCTGAAAATAAGACCTGGTGCCTCTTTTGGAGGCAAAAAAAGGTCTTATTTTTGGGAAAACATGGGTAGCTGCTCAGAAAAGGATAGCTACTTGTGGGATTACAGCACAATCCCAGCAATAAACCGCATGTTGGTTTGCTTGACAGGAAAAAGCCTATGGGAATCCAGCAGAATGGGAAAAACAGGCCCAAGAGCTATGGGGACCCAAGGGGCAGGAAGCAGAACATGGGGTGTCTCATGGGATCTGGGAGGCCTTAGGAGGCCCAGGGCAGGCACTCCTACTTCTGTGCTGGGTCTCCCAGGTCCTGCCCCATCCAAGATACTCTGTGCTCTGCTTAACAACTGCATCAGGAGACAGAGGTGGGAGGATTGTTAATCAAGTCATTGACTGGGACTCTAATGGTCAAAATTCTGTTAATGATAGGGAAATACTACCAGCAAACTTTGGTTCCTGTATGCCATTCTTTTTAAACATCTAATTGAGCTGTAACAAGTCAGAGCTAACAGGATCATGTCTACTTTTCTTTGCATTTCGTCTGCTCTCTTGCCACTTTCAAATAAGGGAAGGAGCAGGCAAGAAAATGTCCTAGCTGATAAACGAGACCTTAATACTGGTGAAAATAAGCTTATCTATCCAGACTCAATTTACAGGCATCAAGGAAAGGTTTATTCCGCTACGTAGTTCAGTAACACTGATGCTGCAATCAATCAGCAAAAATACCAGCATTTTCAGGAAATATAACCTTTGCAAGAAGGTACGAAGCTTGGAAGAGGACCTAATCAGCAACCCTGGAGTGGAATTAGTTCATTCTCTCCATCTATAGGGTGATACATAAAAGGTGCATTCTTTACACATATCAAATGATTTAGGAGAGGCTGTCAAAAAGAGCAAATTCATCCAGAATCTCTCAGATCTACGCAATCTGCTGATCTAATGGCCCAGCATTCAAGGCGAAGAAGTAAAGCAAAAGTGATCTAAACAAGAGAAGCTATAAAGCCACATATTAAAAAGGGCCCTTTCAACGCAAAAAGCATCATCCATTTTGAATCGAGCCAACTTTCTATTTTTGAAACAAAGAAGAAGATCTCAAAAGGCAGGAAATGTAAAAAGTGAAGAAAAATCCCATACAGATTTCTGGAAATGTTTGGTGGAACTGATATTTCTATTTAGGAACAGTTCTTTCTCGTGAAATTGAAATCAACATTACAGGTTTTATGAAATGGCTGGTTTAAATTTGATCAGTCTAACTCTAAGGATTCTGCCAGACTTCTGTGCTATACACATAGTCATTTAGTGACTGTTTGAAGTTACAAGGGCACAGGAAAAAAGTGATTTACGACAGTTTTTCCACACTTGCGACCATTGCAGCATCCCCGTGGCCACGTGATCAAAATTCAGACACTTGGCAACTGACTCGTATTTATGAGGGTTGTAATGTCCCGTGGTCATGTGACTGCCCTGAATCTTGATCACATGACCAGGAGGGACGCTGCAATGGTGGTAAACATGAGGACCAGTCGTAAGTCACTTTTTTCAGTGCTGTTGTAACTTTGAATGGTCTCTAAAGGAATGGTTGTGAGTCAAGGACTACCTGACACAATCTTTCAATGCAGTAAACCAGGTGCTTTGTTTTCCTCTTACGGCAAAGATTCCCTTATCTTACCTTCGCTATATATCCCAATATGTAGAACGTGATATCCTCGTTCTGCCTCTAATGAGCAGAAATTGAGGCCGCTTATCCATTCACCCAAAATGGTGCTATAAAACTAACAAGAGGCAGAACAAATAAAGCAAAAATGAAAAGGTATTTAGTAAATTACATTCTAAACCTTGCTAAAAATAGACCTTTTGCAAATGCCTTTTAAAGTAATATGAGGGAAACACTGCTTCTGGCAGACTTTCTGACAGCAGAAAAATTAAAAAGGTTGTGAGGCACACATCCATATAAAATTATCAAGGTCAAAATTATGTAAAGCAAGCCACTTTTAATAAAAATAAAGAATACCTCAAGTTTATTACAGAGAAAGAATTCACATACGTACCAGGGTTGCTGATCATCTATTGTCTTTTTTCTGGTATTATTTTTGCAATCCATTTTTATTATTTTTGCAACAATGACGCATATAGGCTTAATAGAATGCTCTCCATAACAGAGAAGAGATTGTTTGATTTCAGTTGGGAGGCTCTTCCACAGAATGCAATATGAACACACGTACAAATACACACAGCATCCAGCGTTGGCTTCCCTCACCTGCTGGAAGAGTCACACTACAACGAGTTTGACTGTAGATGATTCAGTAGGCCAGACTATTTCAAGTTTGATTGATGGTCCTGCAGATACCCAGATACTGAAGTGTAAGCTCTTATCCACCAATCTAATAACATGTCAGGACATTACAAAACAAAAGATTGCTGCGTTTGTCAAACACAACAGTCCACCTACTCTAGTAAAACAGAAAACCTATTTTGAGATCTGTAGGGACAAGGGAATGTTCTGCTATGCTAATTGTATTGTAATCAGTACTAGTTTGCAAAAGGTGAGTTAGGATCATAGTTATCTTACCTCATATAGGTGGCCCTCGATGTACAACCATAACTGAGCCCAAAATTTGTGTTGCTAAGTGAGACAGTTTTTAAGTGAATTTTGCCCCATTTTACAACCTTTCTTGCCACATTTGCTAAATGAATCACTTTAGTTTGTTAATTTAGCAACAGAGTTGTTAAATCTGGCTTCCCCATTGACTTTGCTTGTCAGAAGTTCACGAAAGGTCATCACATGACCCCGGGATACCGCAACCATCATAAATATGAGTCAGTCGCCAAGCCTCTGAATTTTGACCATGGGAATGCCACAATAGTCGTAAGTGTGAAAAATGGTCATAAGTCACTGTTTTCAGTGCCATTGTAACTTTGAACAGTCACTAAATGAACTACCTGTAGTATTTGTCATGGTTCCGACTAATGAAACACTTCAAAGAACTTCCAGGCATTTTCTCCTAAAAAGTCTCTTTATTTATGTGACAAAATGTCGGCACAGGCATGATGAAAGGCAATGCTAAAATCTGAAATCCCCACCCACCAAGCAGTTATTTGTTGGCATTTCCACTCCCTATTTTGCTGTCATGATCTACGTTCTCCAATTAGTGTGAAGGGCAAAGGTTCCCTTCCTTTCCCTTTCGCGGGCTTTTCCCTCCTTCCTCTTTCTCCTCTGCATTAACTCTAAAAATAGCAGACAGTTCTGCATATTTTGTCAAAGCAAGAATTTAAAATATTCGCAGTGTTGACAGTATTCTTATTTTTAGCAGATAGCATAACTTTTTCCAGTCAGTTCAGAGAATGTGACGGCTTTTCTTAAGATATTTTATACCTTAAGAGCTCCTAGATTTATTAAGCCAGCCATTAATTAAGATATAGTTTCCTGTATCTCCAGTTTCACACTGAAATCTCTCTGCCTTTAATAAAAGAACATTCAGCTTTTTCTATTAGGCTGGGAATGGATTCTCACCCCAAGCACCTTAATAATAACACAGCTGTGCTCCTACGAACAATGTATTCTCTGTATAGTACCTGCTTTACAGATGTAATACTTATTTTCGAAGTACACATTTAAATTTCACCCAATGCATAAATGAACTTCTACAAGAAAGCTTAAGTGTGAACCTGAAAAATTAAACCAATTCAAGTTCAGCACAATCCCCAGTTCATTCTCAAAGTTGCCCAATCTCACTGAGTTATGTTTTGCCAAAAAAAAAAAAAAAAAAAAAGGTCTCCCTGTTTAGATCTGAGAATTACTTGCCCATCATGTCTGAAATTGAACTGGGAAGGGAACACTTGATACTTCAAGCCAAATCAGAAATTCTAATCCAAATCAGTTTAAGACCAGAGAGGGAACAAACTCTAGATTTGAAACAAGGCGCAAGGGACTTATTAATGAACCATCCAGATCTACTACAGTTATTACAATGAGCCTGTTTTTTAAACTGCTTATAAAAAAAAGAAAGTTTGGAAGACATGAATGGGAGAGACTGCCAGGTTCACTTGGAGATGCCTCTAGGCAATTAGCTGTTGCACCATACCTACTTCACTCGATATTGCATGGATAATGATATTTGGGACCTGTGAGTATTTGGGACCTGGCATCGCCAGAGGAATTGGCACCAAAGCTAGATAAAGTAGCCCAGACAGCACATAGTGCCAGACAGAAATTTCATTCTTACCATTTAATCCACAGAATACAATGTTTTAATGCTAACCATAGGTGCCCTAATTTACAAATTGGATTCCAAGGACTATTTCTTATCGAGCAGATCCAGGAAGGACAGTTTCCATTCTGTATACAGCCTTTTCCAATCTGTTGATCAGTGGATGTGCTATTAGTTAAAAATTTAGGAAACTAATGTTTTGAAACATGTGGAGAGCTCTCCAGATAGGGAAGGTATAGATTCATATTCTCCCTCTCTCTGTGTCTTTCTCTCTCTCTCTCTCTTGCTTTTTCTTGCTTTCTGAAATTTTATATAACGCCCAACTTACTTTCAGTGACTCCAAGTGGCTTAGAAAGATAAAATCCCCGTAATAAATCAATAACCTCATCCCTCCGGTGACAACAATTAGACCACCCACTTGACCACCCCCATATCACTATGTCTTGGTGGGGGAAAAAAAGAAAACCTTCCTCTTGGTCCCATTAGGTGAACTTCCTTAGGAGAGAGGACCTGTAGTATTTCCTGCCTTCCCACGCTCATGGGTTGATAGATATGATTGGGAAAAGACTGTATCCTCAGGGCTGATTAACTGCTTGTCGTATTGTGCTGACACCATGCATGTCATCAGGAAAACAGTTAAAGGAAGGATGACATAGAAGAGCTATAGAAATCAAAGAAAGCATCATTTCAACTAATGGTTTCTCCTCACAATTTGTTTTCTGATGTGATCCTTCTTCAAAGTGTTGGTGAACAGAGGAAAGGCATAGATTGCCATATAGCACAATAAAATCCGAGACCGCCTTCTGCCACAGATTTCCTCCCATAGACCGGTACGCTCCCACAGAGTGGGTCTCCTCAGAGTGCCGTCGGCCAAACAATGTCGGCTGGCGACCCCCAGGGGAAGGGCCTTCTCTGTGGGTGCCCCCACCCTCTGGAACGAACTACCCCCCGAGATCCGGATGATTCCGGATCTCCTTACTTTCCGCCGCGCCCTCAAGACATGGCTTTTCCAGCAAGCGGGCCTGACCTAGGGTGGATTTTAGTTAGGGATGATTTTAATATAATTTTAATTATTACACAGCTACTAATATTTGGCTTTTAATTTGGTTTTAGAGGGGTTTTTATTCTGGTATTTTATTGTTATTTGTTTTAATATGCTGTGCACCGCCCTGAGTCCTCCGGGAGAAGGGCGGTATATAAATTTAATCAAATAAAAAATAAAATAAAAAATAAATTATGGCTAAATATATTTTATTTCTATTTTAAAACAATATCCTTTTGTTCGGTTTTGGAAGAACCGCCGAGGAAAAGAAAAATTAACCATAACACATTATAATCTTAACCCACTTTTTTCCCCAAAAAATACCACTACTGAGAAACAGAGCAAATCAGCAATCAATAAAAACTAATTCTTTAAAAAGTGAGCAATATTTTAAAATACAGCTGTATGTGCCTACTCTGTAGCAAGCTTCATTAAATCCAATCAAGCAAATTCCAAGGCATGTTTTATAAAATGACAGACTAAAAGCCTGAAAATAAACACTAAAAAGCGCAGAAAATTAAAACATCACTCGGTTCCAAAAATATATTAGAATCAAGGCTACAAAACTTCTCCAGAAATAAACCACCTTTCCATATTCCTTATTGAACTTAAAAGCTTCCATTGTGGGAGATCAGTAAAACATACCATGGACTTGAAAAACAAGAGCACCACATTGAGAATTCCTGTACAATTCATGTAAAGAGAGGCCATTCCACAGAAAAGAGTAAAAACTGTGGAGCTGTCCCCTTTATTTTCTGGATGCAGGGATCATCAGAATATTCTGATGGGGTATATGTACTGGGAAGATTACATGAGTCGCTTCTATGTAAGGGAAGCATTTGGTAAGTAACTAGATGCCAAGTCATGTAGGACTTCGAACTGTACTCAGAAACTACCCATAACCAGTAGGCCAAAAATACGAGATTTAGATCGTATACTCTACTTTGGAGCTTAATTGCCATCTTTAGGTGGACTTCAAAGGCAGTTTCATGAAGAATATATTCTAGTAACCCAATCAGAAGATCATAGGTTCATGAGTCACCATTGCTAGGGCCTCTGGCCAGCTGCAACTGGATTTGCCTATTAAGCAATATAGGTAGTCTTTGACTTACAACCATTTGTTTAGTGACCATTTACTTAAAACTAGTTATTTAGGAATTTTAGAAGTACAGGTCAAGCTACCTGACCCTTCGTGTTTTCATCCACAGGAGCTGTGTGGAAGACCCTGGAAATGAACTTTTAGTATGGGTTTTACTGCCAAATTCTTTCTCCTGGCCTCACACCTAACTATACAACATGCTATTCTGCATTCTCCATAAAAAAAAGTAACTACAGGTACTTACTGTAGTTGACTTACAACAGTTTGTTCAGTGACTGTTCAAAGTTATAACGGCCTTGATAAAAGTGACTAATGACCATTTTTCAGTTACAACAGTTGCACCATCCCCATGGTCACATGATCAAAATCCAGATGCTTGGCAACTGACTCATAACAGTTGCGGGCCCGGGGGGATCATGCGATCACCTTTTGTGATCTTCTGACAAGCAAAGTCAATGGGGAAGCCAGATTCAATTAACAATTTGTGTTACTAATTTAACAGTTGCATTGATTCACTTAACAACTGTGGTAATGAAGGTTGTAAAATGGGGCAAAACACACTTAACAACTGTCTTGCCTGGCAATGTAAGTTTTGGGGCTCAATTGTGGTTGTAAGTCAAGGATTATCTGTAGCGGTGAGTCCAGGAAGCTAATTGCAGACTTACTCTTTTAAACTCATACGGAGTTAACATCAGGACAGAGAACCCTTTCACAGAAACTCCATCTTCTGTCCCTTCCTGATCTATTTCATTCATGGTCCTTCTAGACCCGTGGGCCGGTTGCATCATACGGAGGCCATGCCCACCCTAGCTCCGGCAATGCAAAGAAAGTCATGATACGTCGCAACACATCATGTGATGCGGCGAATTTGACACCCTTGTTCTAGACCACAGGTCAGCAACCTGCGGCTCCGGAGCCGCATGCAGCTCTTTGAGCCTTCCCCTGTGGCTCCCAGCCTCCTCTGCCATTTGCAGAGAGAGACAGAGACAGAGAGAGGCACTTGCGCTTCCCTGCTTCTCTGTCTGTCTGTCTGTCTGTCTGTCTGTCTGTCTGTCTCTCTCTCTCTCTCTCTCTCTCTGTGTAAAAGAGAATAGACTCACGGTGTTCTCCGACAAGCTGAAAAGCTTTTTGGGCGGGGCTCCTCCCTTTGCTGCGTCTCTGCAGGAAGCAGGAAGCAGGAAGGGCAGGAGAGAGCTAGCTAGTCCAGCTATGCTGACTCAGGAATTCTGGGAGTTGAAGTCCATGAGTCATAAAAGAGCCGAGGTTGCCTACCCCTGAGCTTGCTGGAGAACAGCTTGAAGTCAGCTTGCTAGGTGAGCAGAAGATCGGAGAGAGGGAGAGAGAGGGGGGAAAAAGAGAGAGAGAGAGGGGGGGGGAGGGGGGAAGAGGACTGGCAGACCAAGGGCAGAAAGAGAGAGAGGGAGGGAGTGAGACAGAGAGAGAGACCCTTTTGACATCTAAAATGAAGATAACACTGCATATATCCTTTTTTACCTTTATATAAAGGTAAAAGGATATATGTAGTGTTATCTTCATTTTAGATATCAAAAGGGTTTTGCAGCTCCCAGTGTTTTGTTTTCAGTGGGAAACAGGTCCAAGTGGCTCTTTGAGTGTTTTGGGTTGCCTACCCCTGTTCTAGACCAATAGCCTCCTAGCCTCTGTTCCAGACATCTATGGCATCTCTGTCTCAGCCTAGAAATGTACAGCTGAGAATCATCATAGTATTAGTAGCTCACCACAAACAGATGAAGTCTCCTTAGATAGAAGAAGCTTTCTCTCTCTTCCAACATATGATGAGTTACATGGAAGAAGAACAAAACAACAAAAACAAGGTGTCCCTCTACCCCAAAGCAAAGCACAAGCAAAATAAATTAGGGACTTTATTGAAAGGATCAGATTCCATACCCTCCGCCTTCCCACACATGCAACCTTAAAATTTAACAAACATTGTACCCAGGCCAAGATGTTCTTAATTCCTATTGGTAGCATGGCCTTTGTCCTGAGTTCACCCTGCTGTAATTAAGCACCGTGGCACATGGTGTTGCTTGACAACTTCTGGAAAGATAATAATGTGACCCTAATGGGATTTTCTGTGGCTTCACTTTTAACTTTCTCTGCATTGCAAAATTGTGCTTATTCTCACTTCACTTAATCTACGAAGCTAATAATGCACACAGGCAGAGACAAACCCCTTAGCACAAGAACCCTTCTGTTAACCTTTGTTCATACATACCGAAAAATGCTTAATGAACGGAAGAGAGAAATGGAGATTTATTTTTTAAAAAATAATAATTCCTACCATCTCTAAATCCCCTCTTAAGATTTCAGTAAGCACAATACACTCAGCAAGCAAGCAAATCACACAACTAAAGGAAGTTTCAAAAAGAAAATAGATGTTCCGGTGATTGCTTACATTTGATGCTAGAAGGCAGTATGTAGGGGAAAAAAATTGTGATGATAGATGGTAGCAAAGAGAGACAGAAAACCTGCAGTTTTTTTCTATCTCTTTGCACTCGTCTTGTGATAATCCCAAATTACATATAACCGGATGGATGGATATTGTGGGTTAAGTGCCTGGATTTTTTGTTTTTACAGTCTGTAGTTTTGTTATTGTTGCAACCCACTGAGATTTGTGTTTTACAAGATGGAGAGCCACATACAGGTGGTCCTTGACTTACGACCAAAACTGAGCCCAGAAATTTGGTTGTAAGCCACTGCAGTCATTAAGTCGAGTCAATACATGACTGGATTCAACTTTATGACTGCTTTTACAATGATTAAGTGACTCATTGCACTTGTTAAAACAAATCACATGGTCATAAGTCCAAATCCAGTTTATCCAATGGCCCTTTTTTGCTGGAAAATGGCAAAACACTTAACAAAACACAATCACAGCAACCACAGGATGCTGCAACTGGTCATAAATTTGAGCTGGTTGTGAAGCACTGGAAATGCAATCTTAAAAATGTGTCCAGATCCTGAATTCATCCCAGAAGGAGCCTTAAAAAATGGTGACAAGAGGCTGCATTTTGGTGATCTGTTTTGAAACTGGACATACCCATTAAAGCAGCGTATTTTTATAGAGTCCATAATGTGCTCTCAAGACTGCTGAGACTCTTTGTCATAGATCATGAAACTACAATGGCCAAGTTTTATAACATCTTAAGCCAAATCAACCAAGCCATATTTATGCCAATAAAACTTTGCTCTCCTGTTTAAGAACTTCATTAATATTGTTAGTCTTCTTAGTGCTGAAAATGTTAAGGCAGAACTAATATTGATATTAGCAGTTCTAAAAAAAAAAACATGACATGAGCCACTATAAAAAGGGGAGAGGGAGGGAGAGAGAGAGAGAGAGAGAATTTTCATGTCACATTATTGTGTTTAACCAAAAACCTTTGAATTCTGGCATCCAGACTGGAGTCAAATTTCTGAACAAGGCAAGCAAAAGAGAACTTAAATATTTTGCAGCCCTAAAAGTTCAGAGTGAAACTGGGAAGAATTCCAGTGACAGAAATGATAAAGTGATAAATACTATGGTCTTGAAATTCGAACATTCTTTCACCATTTGGAAATTTACAATATTTAATGTCTGTTGCTTTTTTGCATTCTTGGCAATGAAGGCGTGCCATTCTCAGATTTACTGCCTGCTAATTACCATTTAGCATATGTCACCTGCCTTGGCATCAGCTAGTGTCAAATTAATAGGGTTTCCCTTTTTCCTCTTAGCTTCATGCACAATAACAATTGTTAGGTCACTTCCCTTACAGCTCAATCTGAAGGAGAAAAGAGATAGCAGCATCTTGAAGTCTCTGATCTGCCTTCCCAATAATTAAGGGTCTCTCTGTCTTGTTCAGACTGAGTTTCCACTTGTTGGCTCTCGCCCAGTCCAATATAAATGGAGGCTATGAACTTGGAATTGTTTTCTTGGATTGAAAAGAAAAGCAAGGATAGAGTTATGCGACAACATACTGGTCTAGCATGAAGTATCTACTCAGGCCATCTGATTTCTCTAATAATCAGTAATTACCAACTGTAATTGTACCAACACTAATCAGTAGAGATCAACTGATACACATTTTGTTTCATTGAGGCATTGTTCTGAACTGCTACCCCTTCTCTGGGGAAAAAATAAATAATTGTGTTATTGCAGATTGTACTATACAGGGGAAAGAAGCATAATCTTTGGAGTCACTGTCATGACTGGGCTAGATAGTTGCAATGTCTACAGCAGGGGTAGTCAACCTTGGCTCTTTTATGACTCGTGGACTTCAACTCCCAGAATTCCTGAGCCAGCTAAGCTGGCTCAGGAATTCTGGGAATTGAAGTCCACGAGTCATAAAAGAGCCAAGGTTGACTACCCCTGGTCTACAGCATAACAGTTTTCCCACAATTCTAATAAAAAGAATAGAATGACAATGGGTTTCTGCTTGATACAGAGGTAGAGCACATACTCCATTCACTAATGTTTTGAGAAAGAGTTGGTTATAAAGCCACAGACTATATCTGTATCATTACCCAGCAATCCCTTTAAATTTGGGTAGGAAATCAATTCATCTAGCTCTGTAAAATGCATTCATTCTTTTTCAATTTTGTTTTGAATTTTTCTTTTCTTTTTTTTACAAATGAATTATTAGGAGCTTCATATGGTTCTACCAATAAAAAAAAGAAGTCTGAAGGAACGAAGTGTGATGCTTGCTTCATTCATTCCATAAACAAAACAATCCATATATGATGTGCAAGTATGAAAGAGTCCCAAAAATGCTTTTTCAATAGACAACTGGACTTTCTTTCTTTTTTTGGGGGGAAGACATTTTGCTTCTCATTCAAGAAGCTTCAGCTCTGACTGGTTGGTGGGGAATGGAAGGATTTATATTCCTTGCAAGCAGCTGATCTTTTAGATTCTTTTAGAGAGTTGTTGAGGCCATGTGGAGGTTTATCTGTGTCCTCAGGGTCACCTGAGTAGTGCAAATGGGTGTGGAGCCTTCTTGGAACTGCTGAAAGGATGGTGTTGTAGACTGGAGATAGATGATGTCGCATCCCTCCCTCTGTTGAGAGAGGGCTGTTCAATTCTGACACAGATGTCCTCTTTGACCCCAGGACCTGGATGACTGAGAATCTCCATAGACATTTAAGTAGAAAGAGACATCCATTAGCTTCATGAACTGGTTGAACCACTTTTATTCAATGTACCCTGTAGTTGACGATCAACCCTTTCACGTTGCTCTGTAGGAATTTTGGTCCATTCTACACTTCCAAACCATAATATCTGAGGATTTTCCAATATGAACTATTTAGTTCATATCCAATCACAGTAATTATATGGAGTTCAAAACTGAACCTTTATGGGGCCATTCCAAAACACTGAATTTATTCCTCTCTATGCATTCTTTCATAGGCTTGCATGTATATTTGGAACAAAGGTCTTGCTACCTTCCCACAGACTTCAGCTATGACAGATGGTGTCATAGTCTCCTGTAAAATTCTCTGATGTAAAAATTGCCATTGTTGTCAGGTGGCAAATGGCAAGTTGTCCAGGTATCCAAACTATGGCAGCATGAACCCCGCACTTGGAATGAGGCTCTTCTTGTAGAAGGCAGCGTCTGGTTTGCACTAGGTGGAAAAAGACCCATGTAGACCATAAACTTTAACTGTAGACCATATGTTGATAAAATATTCCATTGCAAATCTTGATATTTACCCAGGTTTGGGGGGGGGGAGGGTTGGCAAGCATCCATGTTCTCCTTAGTGACCAATTAATTCCATCTTGCTACTCTCCCATAAATTCCATTTAAACCAGTCCCTTTCTGATGGTAGAATTATGAACATTGTGTTCAACCAAGATTAGAGAAACGTCCAATAAGACAGATGTAGTTCTGGGCCTCTTGTGAGTTTTCTGAACAATTCTGTGTTTGTGTTCTTGGAGTGTAGGATCAGGATGGCCTCCCTTAGGAAGATTCACTATTGCCCAAGCTGATAAGTCATCAGTGATGATTTTTATAATGTCTTTTCACTGTATTGTAGATATACCTCTAGAAAAAAAGATAAATGATGAAGAAAGCCAAAGTTTGCGAAATAATTAGGGTAGAGCTGGGCTAACACATTTCTGGTTGTTTACTAAAGCACTCACACAACTGGCCCTCACATAATTAATTCAATTATGGGGTTGATTATTTTTTTTACACTGCCATATCACAGGTTGGATGTCTGTGTTTATGAAATAAGCACAAAACATTAGTGCTATTTGTTCACTCAGACTCCCTTTGTATATCAGTGTCATCCCCATGAAGCTCTGCTAACATAACTTGAATTAGACTGTGTTGTTTCTCTGGGTCATATAATATAGGTGGGTATATGCATAATTCTGTATTTATTTATTTATTTTTGTCATATTTATGCGTAATGTATATCGGAGGTGGTGACCCTTTGAGAGCTGTACGCAATGAAATTTCATTTTAACGTATGCCGATTAGTGTACATTCAAAGTGACAACAAAGTTCTTATTCTTATTCTATTCTATTCAGTGGCAAAGACATGGGGACTTTCAGAAAACTTAAAAAAGTGGGAATACTTTTTTTTCACAGAACTAGATAACTCTGGGAGAGTCCACCAGTAGGAACCCAAATGTAGCGTGTCCATATTCTGCCAACTAGATTGAAGCCAGTTTTTTTACTCTTACAGGCTGGCTTGGAGTTAACTCTGCTTACCATGTTGCTGCCAACAGCACTAGTGTAAAGGACAGAGATTGGCCTGTAAAACTCAGCAAAGAAAAGACAACATTAGTTACAGTAGCTGCCTTGACATTAAAGATATGCACTGGGTGACTATCAGCCACCACATCTCTGGAAGGGAAGGCAGCCATTAAGAAGATATTCGCTGCCATCTGTTGGAAGATACGGACCATTTCGTTCTACACAGTCAAACAATGGCAGAGAAGCTGGCATTTGTTTCATCTTTGTTTTTTTTTAAAAAATGGTAGAAGATGCCAGTGACCAGGTGGGAGAATGGTGCTCAAGAGAAGCATATCAGAAACTTGAGCGAAGAAGCATATGGAAAAGAAAGGCAAGATTAGGTAAATAAGGTAAAAAAAATAAAATAAATCAGCACAGAACTAAAACAGAAAATGGCTATCCGAGAACTTTTTAATGCCAAAAAACGAACTTATGTAGGCAATGTGACTTGGGAGTGCAGAAAGAATCGGAATGGAGTGGCAGTTTCAAAATCACAGAAATTGGCCTTGAACTTCTTTGTGCTACTGGGAAGAAAGCAAGAGAAGTAGGACACTTTCTTGATAGGATGAATGCATTCTTCCAGCTTGCTATGCCAGAGAGTTTATACACACACACCACGTCTTGCAGAAAATCCAAGAATCTTACCGAATATTAAAATCACAGAACACATTATTTATGGAGAAAGGGAAGTACTCAAGATTCCTCGGGGATCCTAGGAGTAACAAATCTTCCCTATCGCTGAGACTGTCACGCAGCCTTGTTCTTATTTCCCCCCTCTCGCTGAATGCGAAGCATTTTTCAAGCAAATGCATTCCCATCAACCTAACATTCATCTTAAGTTAATTTCTTTATTTCCTCCCAGACATTTACACCCATTTTTTCCCTCCAAGAATGTTGCTAAGTATCTGCTCTTTTGTTTCCAGTGACTCCAGGAAAGTCACCCACATTTGATCCAGAGCTGAGAGGATTCTGGCTTTACTCTCTCCTTACTCAGCCAAGTAATTCGCCCCTTGTCCCATTCATGTATTTGTTCCAGCAGCCTGGGGGAGCCGTAGGCAGACCTAATTTCCTTCTTCCTTTATTCTAATGGCACATTACATGCCTAACACTCTCAGCCCTTTTTCTGTGGAGGTAGAGAGCAGGGGGCATAGAAACTTTGAGTAGTTGGCAAAGAGCTGCATTTTTGCAGCCTTTTGTAGCTTTTAGTCAGCCGGAATGAATGGAAGGGGCTTCCATTCCCAGCGCTATTAATCTGGTTGTTACTACAAACATTTAATTCACTTTACAAAATAGTGCTAATGAACTGGATGCCTACCCCCCCCTCCTGCTTTTGACCCTCCCTGCTGCTACCAACTGTGCCACAACCACAATGCTTGATGTGCAAGTCACATCCTTCTTAAAGAAGCGGTGATGCTCTCCTTCGGTTTCATTCACACTTAGACAACACAAGGGCTGCTGTTAACTTCAATCATTGCACACAATTAGGGTTTTTGCACAAATCATAGCCCTCAGCCAGGAACACAGCCAAGCAAATCTGTCAACAATGGGGAGGGGAAGGGGGTTCTCCTTTTAAAAAGGAAGCTGGGTTGAAGTTTAAATTACAACACTCTCACCCCTATCTGGAAGAGAAAAGCATCCCAAATGAGTTCTGTTACCCTTGGAAAGTTTCCAGTATATAATTTGTTCCAAAGGCAGGCAATGATGAGCTAATAAAGCATACCAAAATGAGCAAGCTCCTCTTACGTACCTTTTGGCTATCAATTATTGCTATTTCTCTTTTGCCTCCCATGCACCTCAGGCCATGGGCCATCCCCTTCTTCTTCCTTTACTCATTTCTACTAAGTTTAGAACACAGAAGAAGAAGAAGAAGCAACAGGAAGAAATTTAACCGTGGGCCTTGGTGGGAGGTTGCCCTGGACAAATACCTTATAATAATTCCAGATTCTCGTCCGTCTTCAAGCACTGGTGCTTACAGTGGTTGCTATAACACAAACAACAATAGTACCAAGCTATTAAGATTTCAATATAGGTTAATGATTAGGAAACTCTGAATTTCCTCTTTTTATTCCAATGGATAGCTGCCAGACTCCCCCAAAAAACCAAGAAAGAGACACCGAGTTTCTTCTAAGCAGTTTCCTTTATTGTTCCTTACCTATAGACAGAAATCTTGCCAAACAACTTGCATCATCAAAGATACAGTCTGAGAACTTCTGGGGAGGAGCCCTCTTAACTCTCTTTCTCCCAACCAAACTATCTAAATTTCACTGTCTTTTGGTCCTCTGGAATGCAGCCCCTCCCTCCTGGGAATCCAGACTGAATTCCACCACAATACCAGAATTGCCAGGTTAGGCATGTTTCTCTCCCAATTTGCAACATAACTATTCCTTTTCCTTCCTACATCTGGTACAAGAATGCAATGTTCTTTTTCGAGAAATAGAAAACATTATGTCTTTTAGCACAAACAAAACACAAAGTCCTTAAGATTTAATAGCACCACTGTGATTAAAAAAAACATGACAGGTGTGCGTTGTAAAACCATACTGAAAAGAAGTATTTTAAGAATCAATATCGTTCCTACCTGTATGCTAACAGAACTGTACTTATTGTTAAAGGCAGCATATGTGGTTACAATCCCACACTCATTATTTGGGAATAAGGCCTAGGAAGACAAATGGACTAACTTTGAGTAAAGCGAAACAGAATGCATTAGAAATGGACTGTTTTATTAATTGTCCATATTATTACTCTTCAATTCTGCAAGAATATTTACAATAGCAGACTTAAGTTTAATAATATATATCGCTAGCAATTTCTTATATTTCACCCATGCTTTGCATGGTTTTATTTTATTTTTGTTGCTATTATTCAACTTTTTGGTCTTTCTTTTTCCCAAGCATCCTTGGAACCTTGATGTATATTTTTTTATAAAAGATGAACTGAAGAAAGTCAATTGTATTTGGAATTGCTTCCTTGGTCCACAATATAAGAAAGCTTTCTCCCCTGCAAGAGACAGAGTGAAAGCCTTTTACTGTACAAATAATTTCCAAAGGGATAACAATTTAACATCTGTAATTCCTGGAGAGTTTATGTAGCATTAGCCTTAGTGGACTTTGATCAAAGAGTGGTTTTACTAACCTAATGTTTTTAAGAGGAGAAAAAAAGGACATAGTTAGCAATAAAGTTGGAATTTAACTTAAAGAGATTTTAACTCCTTTACATTAATCTTCCTCAAACTGACCGGATTGCAATTCCAACAATTTTCCAGCCAATATGTAGAATAGAATAGAATAGAATAGAATAGAATAGAATAGAATAGAATAGAATAGAATAGGAAGGGACCTTGGAGGTCTTCTAGTCCAACCCCCTGCTCAAGCAGGAAACACTATATCATTTCAGACAAATGGTTGTCCAATATCTTCTTTAAAACTATTTCCAATAGCTGTGCTTACTGAGATGTGATGAAAAGACACTAAAAAAAACCCAACCTACAGTACCTGGTCAGATAGCAAACTATCTTCAAGACTCTTAAAAAAAATAGTTTGTTCCCTTGAGGAAGCCTTACCCTATGAAGCACAATGAGAGGCAATAAGGTTTTGGGGACAAGGTTAGAAACTACCCCAAGTCATTCCTCAGAAACCAAACACAGCTTGTCATTGATAGAGGCAATATTTGTCAGAAGGACTAGAAATTGTCATTTTTTTTTAAAAAAAGCTCAAGCAATTCCCCTCCCTTTTTTTGCTCTATTATTTGTTTATTTTCTTATTAAATAGATTTATATGACAGCAAACTTACACATAGTAACTCAAGGCCCTATCCAACAAAATGAGTTTCAGTGTGGAGAAAATCAAAGCTGTACATTTAAGCAGGAAAAATCAAAGGTACAAGTACAGATTGGGTGAGACTTGGCTCAAAAACAGTAACTGTGAGAGGGACCTTAGAATCCTAGTGGACAATCACTTAACCATGAGCCAGAAATGTGCAGCAGCAGTCAAAAAAGCCAATATAATCCTGCATTGTATAAACAGAAGCATAGAATCAAGATCACGCGAGATATTAGTACTGCTTTATAAAACCCTAGTAAGACCATACCTGGAATACTGCAGCCAATTTTGGTCACCATATCACAAAAAAGATGTTGAGAGTTTGGAAAAAATTCAGAGAAGAGCAACTAAGATGATCAAAGGCCTGGAGACTAAAACATACGAAGAACGGCTGCTGGACTTGGGTTTGGCTAGTCTAAAGAAAATAAGAAATAGGGGAGACATGATAGCAGTGCTCCAGTATTTGAGTGGCTGCCACAAAGAAGAGAGGGTCACATTATTCTCCAAAGCACCAGAGGGCAGGACAAGAAACAATGGTTGGAAGCTGATCAAAGAGAGAAGTAACCTAGAATTAAGGAGAAACTTCCTGACAGTGAGGACAATTAACCAGTGGAACAGCTTGCCTTCAGAAATTGTGTGCACTCCATCACTGGAGATTTTTAAGAAGAGACTAGACATTCACCTGTCTGAGATGGTATAGGTTCTCCTGCTTGAGCAGGGGGCTGGACTAGAAGACCTCCAAGATCCCTTCCAGTTCTATTTTCTATTCTACTCTATTTTGAGCCTTAGCTTTGAAGACCTTTTTATTTACCTTAGTGAAAGAAACAGCAGACGGCTGTGGCCCTGACTTTCATTTGAAGGATTTCAAAAGGCCTTGACAAAAGAGAGGGGGGGGGAGGGAGGGAGAGAGGGAGACAGAGAGAGGGGGGGGGAAGCTGGCAGGAGTGCTAGGCATGGTATGAGAAATTAAAGAGGGTGTGGGATGAATATGTAGAACAATAATTTATAATATGAATCCTTCAGCACTCTTTCATTTCAATCTTGAGAAAACATAAAACTCAATTAATTTTTCGTGCCAATATAATTGACCCACTGAGCTAAAACAGGGGTTTTAGATTTACATGATTCTTTCTCTATTTGAAGGGAGAAAAAAACCCAGCATTCCTGGAAGGAGTTTTTTTCCTTCCTTTTTTTCAGAGGGAAAGTGAACCTGAAATTTTTGAGCTATGGGTCATTATTCAAGTTTTCTATATAGAGTGAAGAGAGTCTTCACTCTGACTTGGCTCGGTGTCACTATATTCCAATTCCCTATTGTTGTGCATTAGCTCATTTTGAGTGATGACAGGAAATAGCCACAAATACTACTTTCGGTACAATACTGGTTTATTTGAAGTTATTTTAGAATGACAGTTTCGTTTTTAAACCACATTTCAAAAGACTGCAGATGGAAAAAAAATAGCTACAGAAAAAAAAGATCGATGGAAAAATAGCACGCTCATGACACTGAGCAACTATATCACATCTATTTATTTATTTGAATCCTGCCTTTATTATTTTTACAAAGAAGTCAAGATGGCAAACATATCCAACACATCTTCCTCCTCCAATGTTTTGGGGAAATTTCTATAGTTTCATTGAGTCTAGTTCTGCTGTATTGCGATTTCTGATTACACATAATATTTCTCAAATAACAATCCATAAAAGATAACACAAAGAAATTGGAATCGGTCATAAGGAACAGCCCCAGAATTTTCACAAGCCCAGAGATAGTCTTGCATAAGGAATTGTCACCCCTTATTCATAGCAGACCTTCCAAACCATCAGAATCAGCTTTTACACCTCAGATTCAGGACTGTTTCCAAAAAGAACATGTATCACCTCCCAGTTCTAAAACACAATGACACTTCATACCAAAGTGAGATTTTATGGTTCTGCATGGCTTTAGTAATCCTGTCAGATTGGCCAAAGGTTCAGAAGAAATTTACACCTGAACAACTTTAAGGTATGTGGACTCCAACTCCCAGAATTCCTCAGCCATTAGAATGCTAGAAATGCTTCTCTTCCATACATGAGCAGCCGAGCTAGTGCTCTATCCAAGGTGCTGAAGAACAAAATCTAATTCTAGACTGAATCTAGCTAAACCAAACCTTTATTATTTAGGCAGCCCAGGCTTCACACTCTCCAAATTTTCTTTTGCATTACCTTGTAGAGACTGCACTATACAGTAAATTTCTAAAACAGCTGTTGCTATTCAACCCACATTTCAAATGCAATTACCTAAAGAATTGTTTCTTGGAAGCTAAGAGGTTAAAAAAAGCCGGAGCACCAACTGCGTAGGAGAAGGACTATCAAGCCATAGTACAGCTACTATCATTAGTACATTTCCCTCTCTCTTATTTTACTCCTCAGAGAATAGTTTGAAATAACTGTGTAGAGTATTATACCTCTGTCCTGGATTTATTTGCCTTGTTTTATAATAAAGATCGAATTTAAAATCCAGACATTAAAAACGGTTACAGAGTGGCAATTAAAACAAACAACTATAATTAATAACTAAAATTAGCAGTTAAAATTAGCACTTAGAAGCGTGCACAAAAAGATCGTTTTAAGGGCTTTTGGAAAACTAATAAAGAAGGCACGCTGTTTAGTTCTGCAGGGGGGTGCATACCAAAGAGCTGTGATGGCAACAAAGGAGATTTAGTTCCACACTGCTGCCAGACGAGATTGTAGCAACCATAGCTAGTCCTCAACCTACATCTACAATTGGGACCAGAATTTCCATTGCTAAGCACGGCAGTTGCTAATTGGTTTGAAACATTTCGCTGCTTATCCAAGTGGCTTCTTCAGTCTCAAGAAGACTAAAGAAGCTACTTGGATAAGCGGTGAAATGTTTCAAACTAACAAGAAAAGAAGTCCAGTCACCATGACTCGACTTCCAGATAACTCTATCTGGGTGACTGACAATCTTCCTCGACAAGACAGTTGCTAAGTGAACCATGCCCAATTTTATAGCCTCTTTCGGCATGGTTTTTAAGTGAATCACTGTAGCTGTTAAGTATATCATGTGGTCATTAAGCAAATCTGGCTTCCCTCCCCCCCCCATTGACTTCATTTGTTGGAAGCTGCCTGGGAAAGTGGCAAATGGTGATCATGTGACTTTGAGACAGTGGTTGCCAAGCACCCAAATTTTGATCATGTGACTCTGGGAATAATATGAGGTCTGGTCATAAGGCCCTTACTAATGAATGGTTGTAAGTCAAGAATGTATAGGCAAAACATAGTACAAGGTTCCTATCAAAGAGATACTCTCTCAAACTATTTGAGTCTGAGTAGGGCTAAGGATAATGATTAGCACTGTATGTTTTGCCTGGAAACAAACTGGTAGCCAATTCAGTACTTTAAACACAGGTGGGCTGTAGCCAGCTGCTGAGATCTGAACCAACTGAAGTATTTTTGGACAAGACTTAAAGACGACACAAATACAGCAAATTACTATAATCAAACCTGGAGGTTACCAGCAGATGAATCACAATCTTGAGATCATTATTGTTTAAGGTAGCGAGACAGGTGGCTGATCAGCCAAGGCTAGTAAATCCACTTGGAATGGCACCCCTGACCATTTCCTTATTGTGGGAAAACAAACATTTATATCCAGAAACAATCCTGAACTATATACTACCTCTATTTGAAACAGTGTCATATTACAGGATCTTTCTGAAATTATAGCACCTCTTTAAGAAGCACCTCCATCTTGTCTGGATTCAATTTCGATTTCCATGTCCCTTATCCAGCCAGTTACTGAATGCAGGCAGAGATTTAGAGGAGCCACACTATTGCCTGAAGATTTCATTGGTGGATCTGAATGACATCAGCATTTCCAACAGCCTCTACATCCAAATTTCCTGACGGTCTCCACCGGTAGTTGGATGTAGATGCTTAAAAGAACTGGAGACAGAGTGGCACCCTGAGGGACCCATTGCAATATATTTTCCATTCTGAGAAGCATGTGTCTCCTAGGAGACCATCTGAAATGTATCTGAGAGAAAGGAACAGAGTCACTTCAAAGTCATGCCTCGTATTCTAATGCTTTTCAGGCAATCCAGAAAGATTCCACACTTTATAGTTTGAAATCCACTAAGAATTCAAGAAGTATCATCAGAGTCACACTTCCTTTGCTGATACCTGAAGCTTATTCCTCATGCCAACCAAGACTGTTTCAACCTTACAGCCCACCCTGAAGCCTGAAGTTTGAAATGGTGAGGATCATTTGGTTCCTCAAGGATTGCCTGATATTGACAAGCTATTACTCTCCCCAAATATAATAATAACAATAATAACAATAATAACAATAATAACAATAATAACAACAACAACAATAACAATAACAACAAGAAGAAGAAGAAGAAGAAGAAGAAGAAGAAGAAGAAGAAGAAGAAGAAGAAGAAGAAGAAGAAGAAGAAGAAGAAGAAGAAGAAGAAGAAGAAGAAGAAGAAGAAGAAGAAGAAGAAGAAGAAGAAGAAGAAGAAGAAGAAGAAGAAGAAGAAGAAGAAGAAGAAGAAGAAGTCGAAGTCTGGATAGTGGACGTGGCAGTGCCTGGAGACAGCAGAATAGATGAGAAAGAACTGGAGAAGATAACAAAATAGAGAGACCTATAAATAGAAATAGAAAGACTGTGGCAAAAGCAAGCAAAGGTAGTACCAATAGTAATAGGCGCCTTGGGTGCAATCCCAAAACAACTGGAGCACCACTTGAACACCATTGGCATTGACAAATTCACTATTAGTCAATTGCAAAAGGCGGCCTTACTAGGAACTGCTTCCATCCTGTGACAATATGTGTAATACCATCAAACATCCACATCTGCCTACCCCAGGTCCTGGGCAAGGACTTGATAGGTAGACAAAATGCCAAATCCAGTCTGAACATCTGGCTGACTGTGCGATGATCCATAATAATAATAATAATAATAATAATAATAATAATAATAATAATAATAATAATAATAATAATAATAATAATAATAATAATAGTAGTAGTAGGAAGGTACCTTGGAGGTCATCTAGTCCAACCCCCTGCTCAGGCAGGAAACCTATACCATTTCAGAGAAATGGCTGTCCAATCATTTAACCAACCATTTTAAGTTAGAGCTGCCTTTAATGCTTTTCTCTATCTAATAAATGTTTCAGAGACACATTCATGAAATTAACTAAGTTAACATAACCTGAGGGGTCCTTGGTGCTCTCTGATCTTGGTTGTTTTTCTTACAGATATTTCATTACCCAAACAAGATAACATCATCAATGCCACCTAGTTTAGGTAATGAAATGCTGCAAAAAAACAACCAAGCTCAGAAAGTACCTAGGACGTCTCATTTTAGCCCTGAGCTACAAATATTCTCCTTTATCGAGTAGTATGATCTTCCAGTTAAAAGTTACAAGCCAAATAAGAGAATTATCCAGAAGACAATGGTGAAGTACACCATAATGAGGAGCTTCTCCTTCCTCCAATATCATGAATTGAAACTGTACCAGCTTAACCATACAAGATGAGTAACTAGAGAACATATTTGGCCCTATATCAAGGTCAACACAAATATGATGGATTTTATCCACAAAACCAAACCACTGAATGCTTAACAAGGAGTCTCTGAGGATTCAGTAATAAAAGTCTGGGAGATGAAACCAGGATATATGTCTGTGGAGATTCTCAGTCGTTCAAGACATAGTTACCCCAAAGGTGCTTTTTCACAAGGCAAGTGAACTTTCTTGTCCAGTTGCCTTCTGAAAAAGCACCTTTGGGAAAACCAGGATATACTGGTAAGACATCCTCCAAATAACCTGGAAAAACTCAACAGGACTTTAGAGATATTTTTTTTTTTTTTGTGGCATAAAGCTTCAAACGGATTTATGAAGTGTTCTATTAGATTTAGCTTGGGTGTCAAATCTCCAGATATCAAGTTTTCAAATGTTTGTTTAGCTAGTTTACCTATTTTTTTTTTTTTTTACTTCCTTCAGGCCTGACTTTAAACATTAATTAACATCAATACATTAACCATTTTATCAACAAACCACAAGGCTCCAGATGAAATTATATCTATCATTCCATAACCAATGCCTGAAAAAAACTCTCATGTTCCCTGTATATCTTATTGCAGCTGCCACCATTCTTAAATGCAACTAATTATTGATTGATCAACTGATCAATCAAATTTATATGGCTGCCCGTCTTGCGGAAAGTGACTGCAGGTGGCATACAACGATCCAATCAAACACAACATATAAAACAATCACTACTCAAAACTGTTACAGTATATAATAATTATTAAAAAGCATTACAATGTATAAAAGCAGAACTAAACAAGAAAAAGAAGTAACAGATGATGGGATATTAATAATAACAAAGCCACTGACAAGTTTATCCATCCCTGGACCTGGCCTGCTGGCATAACCAGATCTTGAGGGACGTTTGAAACCATGAATACCTATAGGGAAAATCTTCTAAAATCTCCTAAAAAGTTTCATATATTGAAAATTTGTATCACCCATATTTCAGTTCATTCTTAGGTCTATCAGTGAGCAGACATGTAAAAATAATTAAACCAGGAAATAAATATATATAAATTGTAATACCTAGCACTGACCTTTGTAGCCAATGGTTCAATGCATCCTTTAGGGCAGGGGTTCCCAACTCCTGGTCTGTGGACCAGTACCGGGCCGCAGCATGCCAGCACCTGGTCCGCACAAACAAGCTAAGCCCCATCCGTGGGATGCAGGCGTCACACAAAACTGTGCACTCTCCAGTCCATGAAAAAACCTTTTTCCACGGAATCAGTCCCTGGTGCCCAAAGGGTTAGGGACATCTGCTTTAGGAGCCATAGTAAGGTAAGGTAAGGTAAGGTAAGGTAAGGTAAGGTAAGGTAAGGTAGGGTAGGGTAGGGTAGGGTAGGATAAGATAAGATAAGATAAGATAAGATAAGATAAGATAAGATAAGATAAGATAAGATAAGATAAGATAAGATAACCTTTATTGTCATTTTTTTTTACTGTGGGCACAACGGCACACATCAAAAAATGAAATTTAGTTGCCTGCTCTCAAAGTGAAACACATTTATTTATTTATTTATTTATTAATTCAATTTATATCCCGCCCTTCTCCTTACCGGACTCAGGGTGGCTAACAGCCTTATAAAACCAATGCAACAATAAATACCTAATTTAAAACCGAATTAAAAAGAAATATTTGTTATGGCCTATATAATTAAAATTTCTCTTAAAAACCCCACTAAAATTCCCTAGGCCAATCCCGCTTGTTGGAAGAGCCATGTCTTTAGGGCGCGGCGGAAGGAGGGGAGATCCGGGATCACCCGGATC
>NW_015387053.1:240564-259904 GCF_001527695.2 Protobothrops mucrosquamatus | reverse complement strand
CGGCCGACAACTGGTCTTCCAGCGTCAGCCGCGAATCCAGGAGGACCCCCAGATTGCGTACCCTCTCCGAGGGGGCCAAAATTTCGCCCCCTATAGTCAGCGATGGAGTCAGCTGACTATGCCGAGGCGCCGGCAGCCACAGCCACTCGGTCTTGGAAGGGTTGAGCCTGAGTCTGTTCCTCCCCATCCAGACCCTTACATGACACACACCTAAACATACTATATACGGCGTTCATAAGGCGCTGATATATTTGTGTCCAATGGATAGAAAACATTTTGTGAAAACTTCTTCGCAAAGTTGGGGGCAAAAAAAAATACTTGAAGCCCAAAGACATGAGCAAACATTTAGCCAAATACAACAATAAACACAAAATACGACAATAAACAGTATCACAATCATACTGCTTGGGTTTCTTTCCAGCCCTCCCAGAGGTCTGGAAAAGTTATTAAGTGATTCTGACTTCCCCATTGATTTTGCATGTCAGAAGGTGACAAAATGATCCTGGGAAATGCAACCGTTATAAATATATGTCAGTTGCCAAGCGCCTGAATTTCAATCGTGTGACCCACGGCAAGGGTCAGGTGAAAAACGGTCATAAGTCACTTTTTTTAATGCTTTTGGAATGGTCATTAAATGAATGGTTGTAAGTCAAGGATTACCGGTTGTCCCGTCAAGACGTGACTAAGGCATGAGTGGAAAAGAGGAAAGCTTTCTGCTTCAGGGAAGGTTGCAATTTGTTCACTGGATGGACTTGTCAAAGGGCCTCTTGGCCTTATCTGCCACCTGCTCCACCTCCTTTCCAAACTGTGAACCATTTCTGTTCACCATTTTTAGTTCTCTTCAGAACTAAAACTAGAATCAGCAAAACCTTTGAAATGTCTTGCTGGGACTGAATTTCAAACTGGTTCTCTTTTTTCAGATGCAAACAGCCTTCAGTTACCTGGAGAACAAGCCATCAGCCAGAGGTTGAGCTGTGAAACTTGAGTATCATAAACACATCTAAGAAGCCTGACCTCCAACAATGGGCTTCATCAGTGCTTTTTTTTTGTAAAAAAAAATAGGTGCTGGAACTCACACAGGTTATACAACCCGCCTTGCCTACCCTACAAGGTTCCATCCCAAAAAGGTGCCAGAACTCACACAGGTCATACAACCCGCCTTGCCTACCCTACAAGGTTCCATCCAAAAAAGGTGCCGGAACTCACACAGGTCATACAACCCGCCTTGCCTACCCTACAAGGTTCCATCCAAAAAAGGTGCCGGAACTCACACAGGTCATACAGCCCGCCTTGCCTACCCTACAAGGTTCCATCCAAAAAAGGTGCCGGAACTCACACAGGTCATACAACCTGCCTTGCCTACCCTACAAGGTTCCATCCAAAAAAGGTGCCGGAACTCCGTTCTGGGCATTCTATGACAAAAAAAAGCCCTGGGCTTCATCTCTTTTTCTCTACCACCATCACCAGGTGAAACTGTCCCTTCAGGAAACATGTACCTACTGTGACAAGATCGCCCAAATCATGTTGTTAACCACACACTGAAAAACACACTTCTTCCAAAGGTAGGGTATCTCCTGCTCAAGTTCGTATTTCTTCTTTTTCTTGGGCCATATCCGTTATCAGACGTTGGCGATCATGTTGGCGATCCTGTTTTTATCAGCAGCTGCAAGAAAAAGTGCTGCTGAGTTTTGTCCAAACCAATCCCTTAGATTTTGAAGCCATGTTGTTGTTCTTCTGCCTGGACCTCGTTTGCTTTCAATCTTTCCCTGGAGGATTAAATGGAGTATGCCGTATTTTTCTGGGTGTTGCATCACATGTCCAAAATATTCTAATTTTTGTTTTTTAATTGTTTTGATGATTTCCCTTGGCTTTCCCAGGCGGCTTATCACCTCCTCATTTCTGATCTTGTCAACCCAGCTTATACGGAACAGGAAATGCAAATTGGAAAAAAAAAAAACCCCACACAATAAGCATAAGGAATAATTGTCATCCTGAAACACCTATTTGTAGGGAGGGGGTTCCCTTTTGGGGAGGTGGGGAGATTGTTTTTCCGTAACTATCATGAGTGGCATCAGGAGAGATGTACACTTAGCTGCAAAACCTCATGTCATGGCAGACACCAACTAAAAATAGCTGCGAGGTCCTCATCAAGCGACCCACTGCTTGTTTTCTTTCCTTGTTCAATGCTTACTTTGTAGACAGATCAGAAGGCATAGAAGGAAAAATGACAGCTGAAGATGGTCAAAGTGATAAATCTGAACAAGCAGAGGAATCACACCTAACAAGTAAATTGATTTTTTTTTTTAAAAAAAAGGTGCAAGGAAGGCTTTATTATAACTGAATCCTACCATATTTTGAGGAGATGCCTCTTCATCAAGGGAATGGTATAATCCAGCTAGCAAAAGATGTTATTAGCATTATTAGCAAAGGATGTTAGTTAGTGTTATTTAGCGTGATGAGAGAGGCTGGCACAGCAACGAAGACCAAAATAGGAACTATAATTTCTCTTTCATGGTCAACCTCCAGTCTGAATTTCAACTTGTTTAAGAAAAAAGATGATTGATGTATCACATGCTAAAGTATTGTAGGCCTTTCTCAAAGCTATTCTGGGATGATTGCCACCTACACTCTAGTACACCTGTACTCTAGTACAGTGACACATTAATGCAAAAAAAAAAAAAGCACTGGGAAAAAGTAATGTACATTCCATATTATAAAAATTTCTCAGATCCAGGTTAGGGAACAAATTGTTATGAAGAAAATCAATTGATGTAGTCACTAAGAGGCAACAATGGCTTGATATAATATAATCAATCAAATTCTGAACTGAATTAATACAGCAGCTCTCCTTAGTTATGGGGTGCCAAGAATCTCCTCTACAGTACCTTATACACTGACAATAAACTTATTCTCCAAGTGCATTAACAGAGGGATAGAATCAAGATCACGTGAAGTATTAATACCACTTTACAATGCCTTGGTAAGGCCACACTTGGAATACTGCATCCAGTTTAGGTCACCACAATGTAAAAAAAGATGTTGAGACTCTAGAAAAAGTACAGAGAAGAGCAACAAAGATGATTAGGGAACTGGAGGCTAAAACATATAAAGAATGGTTGCTGGAATTGGGTATGTCTAGTTTAATGAAGAGAAGGACGAGGGGGGACATGATAACAGTGTTCCAATATCTCAGGGGCTGCCACAAAGAAGAGGGAGTCAAGCTATTTTCCAAGGTGCCTGAAGGCAGGACAAGAAGCAACGGGTGGAAACTAACCAAAGAGAGAAGCAACTTAGAAGGAGAAATGTCCTGACAGTTAGAACAATTAATCATTGGAATAACCTGCCTCCAGAAGTTGTGAATGCTGCAACACTGGAAGTTTTTAAGAAGAGACTGGACAACCATTTGTCTGAAATGGTATAGGGCAGTGGTTCCCAACCTTTTCTATACCCCGCACCCCTAGAACGCTTCTGATATATTCTCGCACCCCTTATAAAAGTTTGAAATAACGGCAACACATTATGCATATACACTATAATTTTGAAACCCCAAGTTTTCAAACCTCTTGGAATATCGTCGCGCACCTCCAGGAGGTGCGAGCACCTCTGGTTGGGACCCTTGGTATAGGGTTTCCTGCCTGAGCAGGGGGTTGGACTAGAAGACCTCCAAGGTCCTTTCCAACGCTATCATCATCATCATCATCATCATCATCATCATCATCATCCTTCCCTGAGGGCAGAAAATCTCACAATCTATCCACAGGAAGAAAGTTGGAGGAAGTTTGTGTCGCTATTAATTCTAAAGAGAGGGGAACCCTCCAAAGACTCCATCAGGCAGGGGTATGGATATACAATGTTCTAAGTTGGGAAGAAACTGGAAAACCTGGGAGGGTGGAAGATTATATTCAGAAAGGATATGGTTCAGCAATGCAAAATTTAATTTAAGATCCTCCCCCCAAAAAGGTTTTTCAAATGTAAATGTTATGCTTCTCTGAAACAATACCCAACACACGTAAAATTTGAAGGAGGCCAAAACACAGCATTTCCAGATAAAATTGAAAGTTGGCATCTCTCGTTGAATGACAGTCACCAAGCCCAAGGATGTTTCAAGAGCTAAAGTTTCCAAAATAGAAAGCTTTCAAATCAAGAGTCTTTAATCACTGAGTTTTTAGAGTCAGTATTTCCACAGAGTATTTTTTTCCCCAACTCAAAGGCACATTTCTTCCCCTCAAACATCATTTCTATGCTTTCAGCCCTACATTTCATTTTTTTATAAAAAGAAATCAGGCAATGCAAATTACTGCTTTTGAAAGCAGCGTTATGAACATGTCTTTGCAACATTTTAAGGAGCCTCCCACATGGCTTTCTTTGTGAAATGGATCAAACCGTTGTGTACTGAAAACAAATTTCAAATTTCCAATGACTAGGGAATCACACATAGACAAATTAGTCCAGATATTTTGCAGCTGTACTGTGAAATGAGAATTTGCAATGCCCATCAAACTGAATGTGGAGTTAAGTAGGATATCAAGTTATCTTGGTAATAGCTGGTCAATACAGCATCTCCAAACCAGTTGCTTTTATCAAATTTTGTTTGAAATATTCTGCGCGTATCCAATGACACCTGGGCAAAGTCATTTGCTGGCATCACCATCTAATGGACTAAAACCCTGCCAGATTCCTGTGAATTTGCTCTGCATGTTTGCTACTTTTTACTAATAGTGAAAGAAGGATCCAGATTAATAAAAATTGCCTAAATGGCTTAAGCTGCATCATTTGATGTCATGTCAATTTATGCCTCCTTCAGGGTGAAGATGCCTGTATACCCATGAAAGCAAGAGTGGTTTGTTTAATTATTAAATAAATAAATAAATGTCAAGTCACCTTACACTCATATACACATACATGCTTGCACACATGTTCAAAGGTGCCACACTAGATGCTTGGATTTCTAAAACAGGCTACAAAGTTTGGAGTCTTAAAGCTCTTGTTGTTGTTAGTTGCGAAGTCATGTCTGACCCATCATGACCCCATGGACAACGTTCCTCCAGACCTTCCTGTCCTCTACCATCTTCTGGAGTCCATTTAAGCTCACGCCTACTGCTTCAGTGACTCCATCCAGCCACCTCATTCTCTGTCATTTCCTTCTTCTATTGCCCTCACTCTTTCCCAGCATTAGGTTCTTCTCCAGTGAGTCCTTCCTTCTCATTATGTGGCCAAAGTATTTGAGTTTCAACTTCAGGATCTGGCCTTCTAAAGAGCAGTCAGGTTTGATCTCCTCTAGGACTGACCGGTTTGATCGTCTTGTTAAAGGTAATTTCTTGAAATATCAGAACCTCCAGCTTTATCCCTTCATGGCCTTCAGATATGTGATGGCAAGAACTTTTTTTTCCCTGATAGACGAATAGCTGGCCAGACACTATGGAAACGTTAAGATATATGGCACCAATTTCTCTCTTTATTTTGGGTGGTGGCTTTATTTGCCCTACAGTTGCACCTTTCATTCTTCTTTTCTGTATTTAACCTTATATTCTAATCTTCTTCATCCTTTTTCTGTATCAGGGGTCTCCAAACTTGACAACTATTAAGACTTGTGGACTTCAACTCCCAGCCAGCCAGCTAGTCCACAAGTCTTACTTACAGTTGCCAAGTTTGAAGAACCCTGTTCTATAGTGTACAATGGGTTATCCCCATTGTTATTTCATTGTTTAGATTCTTATCCCTAAAACAATTCATATTTAACAACAACAACAAAAAGTTAAAGACTATGTTAAGCAGGAAGAAATGTTAGCACCATTCTTAAGAAAGCCAATAAAATCCTACTTAATGTTTTGGCCTTTAGACAGAAGTATGAATTTGCAGAATGATTTGTACTTTGCACAGACAATGTTTGACACCATGGCAGTAGTTTAAAATATGAACAATGAGTGAATGTCTTTACCAGCTGCCCCGTCATGATTCTTCTATTACACAAGTACCTGAATTCAGACTTTGTGGGAATCTGAAGAGCCACCAAACATGTATACAGGAATGTGTGTGTTTGTGTGCCATCTGAAAAATGGGAGATCAGCACATGAGAATAACTACCTACCACAATCTTCTCCCCCCCCCCCGATCCTGTATATGAGGTTATTACACAGCTTCCAACATTAAACACCAAAATGTTCAATTCCTACATTAATGGGAGTCAGAAGCTCTTGAAGATCTAATGCAAATCCCCCCGAAATCTTGCAATAAATGTCTAGTTGCTTTCTGCCTTACCCATTACCGACAAATGTGAGGCTGATGTTTGTCATTACTGCCATTTGTTAAATGGAGTTAATTCTTCCCCACAAAGCAGCAGCTAATGCATAAACTATTTTGCTTTCTGAATTCTTTGGGGGAAGGCTGCAGTAGCGCTCAACATCTGAACCACAGAAAGCAGAACATTTTTAGCAATCTGCATATTCTGAAATGGCATCTTTTGCTTCAGGCTACTGCTCTGCTGCTTCCAGAATGTTTGGGAATTTACTGGGACTCTTGAGAACAAGCTGGAATCACTTCCGAGGTGGGGAACACAGTACCTAACGTGGATAATCTCTGGCCAGTTCACAACCATCCATGTGAGGTCCTTCTGCTGGAACAGCAGGGAATTAAATACTAATAATCCATCTGTGGCAAAACAAATAGCCCTTCTGACAGAGAGTCGCCTGGCCCAGAGTGCCGATCTGGCAGCTACAAAATGGTACCTAAGCAGATGGGATCTTTTAAAATTCCCCAAACATATTTTCCTTTTGTTTATTATTGGCCTGAACTTCTGGTTTCATATATTCAATTACGTCTTATTTATACAAGGTGAACGATCTGCCTTTTCTTGATCTGCTGCTAAAATCTACCTAATTCCCAGTCCACATGGCCTTGGCAACAGGTTGCAGAAGCCTGTTCCAGAAAATAGCATTCAATTAATTTGGACACTTTCCCATTTTCTTTTTTAAAAAGAAAAGAATAGGCCAGTGTAATGGCTTAGCAGTTAAGACGGTGAAAGCTGAAAGCCCGGGTTTGAGACCCACGTGCCCTGTGTTGGGGTGAGCGCCCATCCTCGTCCTAGCTCCTGCCAAACTAGCAGATGGAAAGCATGCAAATGTGAGTAGATAAACAGGTACTTCAACAAGAAGGTTACTTCATTCCGTATTTTCATGCTGGTCACATGATGACGGAAGAATCTCTCAGACAACACAGGCTCCCTTGGCTGAGAATTGGAGATGATCGCTTGAGTCGGTCATGACTGAACAGGAGAGACCTTTCAGCTTTCTTTCTTTTTTTTACAAAAAAGAAAGAAACCAACATATATTTCCACTTAAGGGCAGTTCAAATGTGATGTTACCATGTGATCTTGATATTCAAGTTAGTAACGGACATGCCGTACCATTCTTTTTTTTTTTTTTTTTTTAAAGAAAGAAATATCAACTGCAAACAAATATAACAAACAAAACAACTTAAGGAAGTTAAGCCAAATTGCATGAAAATCCACTTTTTTAAAAAAAGGATTATTTTAAAATGTACAAAGAACGCATGTCAGCGATCCACAACAGTAGTCCTCAACTTACGATCACAGCTGAGACCAAAATTTCCATTATTAAGCAAGATGGTTGTTAAGTGAGTTGTACCCAATTTTGCCATCTTTTTTTGCCATGGTTGTTAAGCTAATCATTGCTGTTGACTGAATCATGCGGTCTTTAAGTGAAACCAGCTTTCCCCATTGATTTTGCTGGCCAGAGACTGGCTGAGAAGGTTTTAAATGGTAATTGCATGAACCCCCAGGATGGTGCAACCATTGTAAACGCATGCCGGATGCCAAGCAACCAAACTGTGATCACATGTCCGTGGGGCTTCTGTATTGATAATAAGTGCAAGGACTTATTGTAAGTCACATTTTTCATAACACCACTAAATGAATAGTCAAGGATTACCTGCATTGTAAATAAAATACAGTGGTATCTTGGTACTCAGTATTAATTGGTTCTTGGAGGTGCAACGAGTACTAAAAAGGATGATTTACCACGTGATTTACCACGTAACCCTTTGTTTCTGCCAGAAAGAAGTTTTTGCCTGTCCCTTTTTGTATTTCAGCTATCTTCCCAGCATTGCTGACCTCCTGTCTGCCCTCTATGGTCATCCCCCACCTTTTGCAGTGACCTTTCCCAGAATGGCCAACTTCCTGTGCACCCTCTGTAGCTGTCCCCCTCTTCCTATAGCAGTACACAAACAGTGAGTACTGGGACATTTTCTCATCAAAATGCGTCAAGTATCACATTTGACAAGTTTTGAAGCAGTCGAGTATCAAGGAACCCACTATATGTATTTGTCCTTCCAATGCTATAAAATTATTCTCTTGGCAACTCCTGAACATGGGGTAAATTCCATTAATATACGGCATAAAAAATACATGTCTTTGATATCATTGATAAAGTTGTGCCCAAAGTGAGTTAATGTTGCAACTTGCAAATTATACTTCCAACTGTGAGATGCTAACAGTTGACAGTTTTAGCCAGGTTCAAAGGAAGGACAAACAGGTAATCCTCGATTTATGACTACAATTGGGACCAGAATTTTTGTCGCTAAGTGATGCACAAAGCAGCAACTGGGTCTTGAACGCAAGGCTGCTGATTATCAGCATGAAATGAAGCAAGCAGCTAGTTAGCTGGCTTTCCACTCAAGACTTTGGCAAAGAAGATTAAGACTCTTCGCTTTATCACCCTTGCCATCTTTTGTATTTATCTTTTATGTTTTATTCTAATGTCTTTGTTTCATTCTTGTGAGTTGCCCAGAGGCTGGCCGGTGGCTCAAACTGAAGTATTTAATTCTTTTCTGTTTTTGCATATGACAGAAAAAAATACATTCTATCAGACTCTAACTCAGATTTACCTGCCTGAAATTCAACTTCCAACATTCTCTGTCAAGCAAAGTTTGACAAGTCCAAAGAAAGTGGATTTGTGTTGTTGAAATGGTTGATGTTAAAGGCAGATCTTCTGTCTGCAAATGTTTTGCAATGAGTAATCATGGTCTGTATGAAGTATAGTTAATATGTTAGGTTTCTAAACTGTGGCTTCCACAAACCAATTTCTCATACTTGGGAGATTGTAAAGTATATTGTTACAAAACAACTGAACCTTTAAATCTCTTCTTCTTGTGCATGAAAACTGGAGGGGGTGGGGGGAGTACTCAGGATTTGCTTTAGCTTCATCTCATGACCCTAAATCATAGCAGAACATCTGAATGCAGCCTAATGGGTGGGTTAAAAAATGTTTCATTTTAAACATGCCTTTCAGGTTCATTTTTTTTTCTTGCACAATTACAATTTAGGTTTTAGGAGCCGTGGTAAGCACAGTGGTTAGAATGCAGTATTGCAAGCTGATTCTGCACACGTTCTGGAGTTCGATCCTGACAGGCTCAAGGTTGAATTAGCTATCCTTCTGAGGTGGGTAAAATGAGGACCCAGATTGTTGGGGGCAATATGCTGACATTGTAAACCGCTTAAAAAATGCTGTAAAGCACTATGAAGTAATACATAGGTCTAAGTGCTAAGTGCTATTTAGTTCCCAGAGAGTTTTAATAAAAATCAGCTGTAAAAATATGCATGAGTGCATTTAACAATTCCACTGTGCCTGCCATCCATCCATCCATCCATCCATCCATCCATCCATCCATCCATCCATCCATCCATCCATCCAATTAACTACCTATTGGTTCCTGGAACTCATGGCTACCTTTTATTTCTATTACATAAAGAGCTTCATCACATTATATTAACTTATAAATATGACAGAACTTACTAACAAAGGAGGAAAAAAACCTCACCATATTTAAATGGATCGATATTACCGAAAATTTGCAAAGGAAAAGTAATTTCCTAGTGGCGACAGGTTCTTTTCCCTCCAGGGCCAGGGTTACTCCATTTAAAAGAAATAAGTTCAAATTAAAACAGAAACCTGGCATTGATTCCACACTGCTTAGACTTATAAGTTCAATGAGAAAATACTAGCTGTGCTCAACGCATACAGTGTACAATGCAAAACAGAAAGAAAATGAAACTGGGGGGGAGGCAGCATGCAGCTCATTCCGCAAAGTATTTATCTACTCCCTATTTAAAATAAAGAAGCTTTGCAGCTTCTTTAACTCTTTAACTTAACTTTGGCAAGACACAATGGATTTGGAGCTTGGTCTCCCAGGCTGAGGCAGTAAGCCTTTTTCACCCTGGATGGGATGGCATTTCCCCAGACTGAGATACTGCACAATTTGATCTGGACTTACAGCTTGTTTTCTTGTGCACAAATTGTACCTTTCCTGGATTGGGAGGCCTTGTTTAAGGTCACACGTGTCTTGGTCACTTCCCACTTGGATTACTGCAACATGTTCTTCATGAGGCTGCCCTTGAAGACCACCTGGAAGCTACAACTTGTCCAGAATGTGGAAGTGTGAACAGGATTGGGTACCCCTAGGTTTGCCCATGTTGCATCTCTATTGCGTGAGCTGTGCTGCTCCCAGTTTTTCCTGAGTGTAAATGAAAAATTAAACTGCATTTAATTGCTCTTAACACAGAGAGCTCAGAATTCTGCAGGAAAACACACACACACACACATACATACACGGTCAGATGCAGAATGAAAAAGACAGCTTTTTGACACTGAAAATTCCCATGAGATTTCTGCATTTTTAGAAGCGAACTTGGATGATATTGCCAGAGGGCACCAAGCAAAAGGTATCACGGAAGCCATCAATCGGACGTGTCCCCAACAGAACATGTCACTTGTGGTTAAGCTCAATGGAAGGAGAATCGGTTCCATACGGCCATTAATACACTAGTACAGGAAAAGGAAAACTGTTGGAGAAAACTCTTGAGAGTCCCTTGGACTGCAAGGAGATCAAATCAGAAGAGAGGACTCATTGGAAAAGACCCTGACGTTGGGAAAGATGGAAGGCAAAAGAAGAAACAGAGGATGAGATGGTTAGATATAGTCGACCTAGTGGGCATAAGTTTAGGCAGACTCAGGGAGAAGAGCAACAAAGATGATTAGGGGACTGGAGGCTAAAGCATATAAGGAACGGTTGCTGGAATTGGGTATGTCTAGTTTAACGAAGAGAAGGACGAGGGGGGACATGATAGCAGTGTTCCAATATTTCAGGGGTTGCCACAAAGAAGAGGGAGTCAAGCTATTCTCCAAGGCGCCTGAAGGCAGGACGAGAAGCAATGGGTGGAAACTAATCAAGGAGAGAAGCAACCTAGAACTAAGGAGAAACTTCCTGACAGTTAGAACAATTAACCAATGGAACAACCTGCCTCCAGAAGTTATGAATACTCCAACACTGGAAGTTTTTAAGAAGAGACTGGACAGCCATTTGTCCGAAATGGTATAGGGTTTCCTGCCTGAGCAGGGGGTTGGACTAGATGACCTCCAAGGTCCCTTCCAACTTTATTATTATTATTATTATTATTATTATTATTATTATTATTATTATTATTATTATTATTATTATTATTATTATTAATAATAATAATAATAATAATAATAACAGGAGGCCTGGCATGATGTGGTCCATGGGGTCACAAGTGTCAGACATGACTTAGCAGTTGAACAACAACAGGCAGAGAGTTGCAAATTTCACTATTCCATGTCTAAGTCCCGGTTTTGGCCCTGGATACAGAGTCCAGCCTGATGAAGACACTGGCATTCACTTACGAAATACACTACATTTCTACCTTTTATGACAGGGAGACTTCAAGTACAAGGAAGACTTCAAGTACAGGGAGACTTCAAGTACAAGGAAATGGTCCGAAATGGTATAGGGTTTCCTGCCTGAGCAGGGGGTTGGACTAGATGACTTTCAAGGTCCCTTCCAACTTTATTATTATTATTACTATTACTATTATTATTATTATTATTATTATTATTATTATTATTATTATTATTATTATTATTATTATTATATTCCAGAGATTTCAATGACATTGCAGGATAATCTCAGAAGACAAGCGGACAGCTGAATAAGAAGAAAGGGGAGGGTGGTCATCTTCTACTCCTTTGATAATGCAAGATGAACTTCCTACTTAATTAAGGACAGAAATTTTGCTCTACGGCAATGTAATAATTATTCAAAGAGCAAGTTTAAAATAAACACTCCTGACTGCTTTGAAGTAGACCTCTAAGTAACAGAAAACGTTAGCTCATCAACCTGGATTACGCTATCAATTATTGTTTCCTATTCCTGCTTACTCAATCACTTCTAAAAGCTGGAGGCTTAAACATTTGGGCGCTGGGCAAGTAAAAACTTGTGCATGTGACACAGCTCCGCAACTTTTCCACTGGAGAAGATCGTCTTACCACAAATCCAGACAATCCTACTGGATCCTAACCAGAGGTGGAGTGAAGGTTGCTAGAGACCATTCAAAGGGGAGAATTCTTATTCAAAATGCTACAATAAAAATTGAAATAGGAGAAATAGATCTTAAGTTAAAGCCATATTTATGCTGTTAGAAGTGAAAGAAGTTTATTTTAAAAATAAACACGTGAAATGCCTGTCAGTCATTCTAGTCTACTGCACTTCTCAACTGAACAACTGGGTAGACTGCACCCTGAATGCAGATACCGTGTTTCCACGAAAGTAAGGCCTACACCAACAATAAGCCCTAGCTTGATTTGGAGGGATGGGTCTCATATAAGCCCTATCCCAAAAATAAGCCCTAGTTTTGGGGTGAGGCACACACCTAAAAATCAAGCTAGGGCAGAGGTGGGGGTTAGAACTGCCTCATCCGCCCCACACCCACTTACCTTGCAGCCAGGCCTCTCCTTGCTGGCCAACTTCTTCTTCTGAGGCCTCTTCTGCAGCCAGGCCTGCATTTCTCAGTCACAGGACTTTCCGGAAGGCCTGTGCAGCCAAGAACTGAGCTATGGATTCAATCCATAGCTTGGTTCTGCAAGATCTCAGCAGCCGAGCACCAAGCACCATTGAATGCATAGCTCGGCACTTGGCTGCTTAGGCCTTCTGGAAAGGCCTGACTGCAAAATGCAGGCCCGAATGCATCTGTAGAACTTTGGCCCCAGAAGAAGTGGACCGGCTGGGTGGGGCTGTCGAAATTGGAGGTGAGGTAAGGCCTACCTCGAAAATAAGACCTGGTGCCTCTTTTGCAGGCAAAAAAAAAGAGCCGGTCTTATTTTCAGGGAAACATGGTAGTCCTCGACTTATGACCATAATTGAACCCAAAATTCTTACGGATAAGCGAGACAGTTGATGAGTTTTGCCCCATTTTATGACCCTTCTTGACATAGTTAAGTGAATCATTGTAATTGTTATGTTGGTAACATGGCTATTAAGTGATTCTGGCTTCCCCATTGACTTTGTTTGTACAAGGAAGCAAAAGATTATCACAAGACCCTAGAACACTGCAACAGTTTCCAGTTGCCAAGCACCCAAATTCTGATCACGTGATCATGGGGAGGCTGTAACAGTTGTTAAAGTGTGAAAAACAGTCATAAGTCACTTTTTCAGTGCCACTGTTACTTTGAATGATCACTAAATGAATGGTTGTGAGAATTACCTCAGTTCCCCACATCTAACCATCCCATGGCTTTGTGTTTTTTTTTAAAAAGTCAGAGATACGACAGCTTTGCAAATGAATAAAACATAGCTGAGGAGTTATAGTTTGTGGCATAGGGCTTAGTATGTTGTATCACTCTGGTTTCTCAGGAACTCATGAGAAAATAATGTATGGCTTAGCATAATATACAAACCAGGCCCCCAAAGCTGCTTCCCCACCCCTGGCCCAGATTCTCAGCAGAATTACTGAGAATTTAATGCTGTTGTCTTTAGAATAGAATAGAATAGAATAGAATAGAATAGAATAGCATAGCATAGCATAGCATAGCATAGCATAGAATATCTTTTTTTTGTTTGTTTAATATTTTTTTATTTTTCATTTTTCCAAACTCTCCCCCATACATATACCGTGATATTTATCAGATGTTAACATACATTCTTTTAACATTCTTATATATAAGATACTTTTAATGAAATAAATACATACACATGACTTTTGGTGTTGCTCGCCCATTTCCCCTTTCACTGCATCCACACTCCTTCTTCTCTACCTTTTCTCCCTTTCTTCTCTTTCTTCCCTACTTCCCTCTTCTTCCTCTCCTCTTCTCTTTCAGAATAGAATATCTTTATTGTCATTGTGTAACTCACAACGAAATTAAGTAGCAAGCGAATAGAGTCATCTGCATGCCTGGGTGGGTAGCTCACCAGCTGCCCTAACCTTTGGCATTATTATGGGAAAGGCAGATTCGCATTTAGAAAGGTAGCAAGAACGTTGTGGCCCAACAACCTTCTCCACGGCCTTCCTCCAAAGATCTGAACCCTTCTTAGGAGGCCACCACCCATCTTGCTCAGGAGATGGCTTTGCCCTCTCAAGTCACAAGGCCAAGCAAAAAGCACAGTTTGATGCAGTCATGCAGAGCCGCTTTCCAAATGTCACCAAAGTTCGCTTTCATCTCGCAGGGTGAGGATCTTTACAATGTGCATTTCCAGAAAAATCTTTTTCATTGGCTTTTACAAGACCATTTTGTGTCTGAGAGCCAAGCACAAACATCACCGCCTGGAATCCTTGTAGATGGGGCATAAAAGGTGACCTTCACTATTTTGGTTTTTTCCCCAAAAGGATAAATTCCCTGTGCAAAATATAAAACGATGTAGTAGGGAAGCTCATGTGAAAGAGAAATATATTCAGTGAAGGAGTGGAATTTGTGGTGGTTTTTGGGTTTCTTCATGCGGTTTCCTTCACGGGAAATATTTTCTGGTGGGAATTTGGGGAAAGTGAAAAAATGCTAAGAAACTTGTTTGTTTGCATTTCAGTCATTAATACACAGTGTTGCTGTTCATAGCTTTTCCTCGCTATCTCCTGCCTGCATTAATAATCACTCTCTTTCAGACTGGGTCTTGTTTTAATCAGCCAGCCTTTTTAATTAGGTACTCCTAAAACCACTGGACTACAATTCCCATTATTCCCAAGAAATATATTTGAAGATTGCTAAGTCCAGGAAGAGTAAAGTTACCAGATATGGGCCTGCTAAATGCTAGATAGCAAAGACTGATGCCATTTAGCAGCTGTGCAGATGTTTTGCATAAAGCTGGTGGCCATTACAACCATAATTGGGACCAAATTGCTTGTTGCTAAGCAAGGCAGTTGTTAAGTGAGTCACATCGAATTATAGACCTTTTTGCCATGGTTAAGCACATCATTGCAGTTGTTAAGTGAATCACATACTCATTAAGCAAATCCAGCTTCCCTCACTGACGTCGCTTGTTGGAAACCGACTGGAAAAGTTGCAAATGGCGATTACGTGACCCTGGGATGCTGCAACTGTTGTAAATAACATGCCAGTTACCAAGCACCCAAATTTTGACCATGTGAATGTCAAAGATGCTGCGATGGTCGTAAGTGTGAAGATCAGTTGTAAAGTTAATTTTTTTCAGCACCCGTTGTAACTTGGAATGGTCACTAAATGAATGTTTTTAAGTCAAGGACTACCTGTAGAGATAAAATATCCTACATAGAATAAACTTGACTACATGCTTGAAAAGAAGCTGGGTAATAACCATTTGTGAAACTTACACCCAGCCACGATACCATTATCATTAAAATAAACAGATGTACAAATATAAAACCCAGTGCTTTGAAAACCTTTTTTCCCTGTAAAGTCAGCTCACATATGTCCGTATTTAAGAAATGGCAAAGAGATTTTGCAACAAATCATTATCATTATTAGTTGCAGCTGGTTCAGGCATTTATGTATGAAATCTCCTATTTTATATTTATTTATTGGGAGAGCCATCACAGACCCATAAATCTTCCTCCGTAACAGATCTGAAGGCTTTGCCTGAAAATCTTATTAACTGATGGGGGAAGGCAGCCTGATGGTGTAGAAGACAGAGCTCACCACAAGCAGATATAGAGAAAAAAGGTAGCTGGCTGTGATAAAATGCAGGTTGCAGGAAAGGAAACAGCACTTCTAAACAGTAGAACATGTGTATCTATAGATTATTCATTAAAGGCCTGAATGTACTCTGGCACATTTCTAATTACTGAAGTTCATTAAAGGACAGCCTGTTTTGAGCTAAACAAGAAAACTTTCGTCTGTATCATTACAAGAATAATTGAAATCTTGTTTCCATTAAAGTTTAAGTTGGATTTAAATATCTTTCTTCTAGAATATAAACACCACATAATTTCATGCCTGCGTGGGCCAGAGAGTACAAATTACATAACCAATATTTGAGAGGTCATCCATGCCATAAAGCAAATTAAACACAAAACAAGAACTGGATGCTGGAAAAAGCGACGCCAACCAGAAAGGGAAATAGAAAAGCAGATCAAACAAGGCAGGTAAGCTCAGGGAAAACATGATTTGTATAGATCTGGTTCATGCACTATACTAAGCCATGATCCAGTTAACTGTGCTTTATGGCAGGGGTTCCCAACCTTTGGGTCATGGCCTGATACTGGTCCGTGGCCTATTGGCCACCGGGCCACGGGAATAGCTGGCAAGTGCGCACACGTGTACACGCACCCTCCCCACTTGCGCTAGTGCCACCGCGCGGGTGCTAGCAGCCCCATTTGCACATGCGGGGGGCACTAGCATCCCATTTGTGCATGTGCATAGGCGCTAGTGCCGCTGCTGTGCGCACGCCCGTTTTGCGTATATTTCCTTGCTCCGGAAAGATTGGAAAGCATAAAACCAGCACCGCCACAGGTGTGCATTGCCCGCTTGCGCATGCACACAGGTATTAGTCCCGCCACTGTGCACACACCCATTTTGCACATGAACACGCGCGTGTATATCCTTGCTCCAAAAAGGTTGGGAAGCATAAAACCAGCGCTGCTGTCGGTGCGTATGGCCCACTTGCGCATGCACACAGGTGCTAGCACCACCGGTGTGCGTGCCCGTTTTGCACATGCACACGCACATACTTTTCCCTGCTCCAGAAAAGTTGGGAAGCTCTGCTTTATGGAATATCAGACTGGCTGAGACATAACTCCTGGCTTACAAGCCACAATATCTGGATCCACACTACAGTATGAACCACATTGGAGCCCAAAATTTCTGTGGCTAAGCAGTACACAGTTGTTAAGTAAGTTGTGCCTCATTTTACAATCTTTTTTTTTTTTTGGCCACAATTGTTAAGCAAATCACTGCACTTGTTAAGTGAATCTGGCTTCCCCTATTAATTTTGCTTGTTGGAAAGATTAAAAAACAGTGATCACATGATCCTAGGACAGTGCAACTGTTATAAATCCATGCCAGTTGTCAAGTGTCTGAAGGGGTATGGTGCAACAGTTATAAGTGTGAAGATTGGCCATAAGTCACTTTTTTCAGTGCCCGTCGCTGAACAAGTGGTTGTAAATCGAGGACTACGTGCATCCAAATCCAAACAATAATGATAATAATAATGTAATAATAATAATAATGTAAAAAACCACTGCAAGACAAAAAATTTAGCTAGATTCCTAGATTTGCAGCCTAATGCAAGACATGCTAAGAAAAATTTAGCATTATTAATCATGATTAATAAATTGTTTGGCCAAAAGGCCTGTATTTCAACAGAAATTATACACAAGGAATGCTGAACCTATATTAAAGGGGCCTGACATTCATTAGTATGGAAATACAATTATTTATGAAGACAGGCAATGTTTACATAACAAAAGACAGATCCCCCCAAAAACACCATCTTTTACTTTTAAGAAACCAGATTTCTAGAGCTCATCCTTGCAAAGAAAAAGACTTGTAAAGTGCCTCCATAAATTTTCAGTTAAGTATTATTTAGGCTTGACTGCAAGGTTTCTGGTTTCTGTTCTTTACATTTAAATATCCTTATTTGGCCGTTACATTTAAAAGATTGCCATTTATCAATGCCATTTATTTATTTGATTTTTTTTTTAAAAAAAAATCCTTCCTTTATTATTTTGTTAAGTAACGCAAGGCAGCGAACGTACATAATTTATTTTATTTACTTATTAAACTTTTATGCCACCCGTCTCCTCTATAAGGTGATTCTGGGTAGCTAATACTCCCTCCTCCTATTTTCCCTATAACAGAGTGGTTCTCAACCTTCCTAATGCCGCGACCCCATGCACCCACGTGACCACACGTGACCCACACGCACGCACCGTGACCACACGTGACCCACACACCCACACCCACGTGACCACACGTGACCCACACGAACGACCACACGTGACCCAGGAGCATAGAGATGGCTCTCCTGCTCAAGCTAAAGCGACCCCCTCAGCCGGCCGAATCTCGCCGCCGGGAAGGACAGGAGAGAAAAGAATGGGAGAGGGGACAGGAGAGGGGGAGAAAGGGGGGTAGAATTTAGAAAAGAAAAGGAAAGAAAAAGAAACTTTTGTGCGGAGCCGGCAATCGCGGAGCAAGACGCCCGTTTGGTGCAGAGGCAGGCAAGCCCAGGTGCTCCTGGGCGGCCATGGCAAGCGGCAGCGACGACGCAGGCCGACCACCGGCTGGGCCACCAGCTGGCCCAGCCCAAGGGAGGTAAGGCACCCGCCGGGCCCCACATGCGCCAGCAACCCTCCCTGCGCCCACCGCTGCTCTGCTAGCCTTACCTTGGCCACCGCACGTTCGGTGCTGCGGCAGGCAGACCCAGGCGCTCCTGGGCGGCCATGGCAAGCAGCAGCGATGACGCAGGGCAACCACCGGCTGGGCCACCAGCTGGCCCAGCCCAAGGGAGGTAAGCACCCGCCGGGCCCCACGCGCGCCAGCAACCCACCCTGCGCCCGCCACTGCTCCGCTAGTCTTACCTTGGCCACCGCACGTTCGGTGCGGCAGAAGGCAGACCCAGGCGCTCCTGGGCAGCCATGGCATGCGGCAGCGAGGGCGCAGGGCGACCACCGGCTGGGCCACCAGCTGGCCCAGCCCAAGGGAGGTAAGGCACCTGCTGGGCCCCACGCGCACCAGCAACCCTCCCTGCGCCCGCCGGCCTCCCACCTCCCACCTCCCACCCCTGGCCCTCTTTTACTTACATTTAGTAGTTGCTCAGCAGGGAGTAGGTAGTTGCTCAGCAGGGAGGGGTAGTTGCTCAGCAGGGATCAGGGAGTAGTTGCTCAGCAGGGAGGGGTGGAAACGTCCAGAAAGCTCGCCTTAGCTGCAGACAACTTGCAGCACCGTTTGCAGACTGGGACTTTTGGCGGGCTCAGCAGGGCAGAGACAGCCTGGACAATTCCTATTGGCTTTTGAAAGCCAATAGAATTAGACTCTTTTAAAGAGAGTCTATTCTATTGGCTTTCAAAAGCC
>NW_015387053.1:221536-240464 GCF_001527695.2 Protobothrops mucrosquamatus | reverse complement strand
CGCCAATAGATTCTATTGGCTTTCAAACGCCAATAGAATAGAGTCTCTTGAATAGAGTCTATTCTATTGGCTTTCAAAAGCCAATAGAATAAGAGGGAGTAGCACAGCTAAGGAAAAGGGAGAAAAATGGCGGAAAAAAATGGTGGACTGCGTTGTTTGGTGACCCCCGTGAAATGGTCGTTCGACGCCAAATGGTGTCACGACCCACAGATTGAGAACCGCTGCTATAACAACAATCCTGTGAGGTAGGTCAGGCTGAGAGTGACTGGCCCAAAGTCACCTAGCTGGTTTTCATGCCTGAGATGGGACTAGAACTCACAATCTCCTGGCTTCTAGACCAGCACCTCAACCATTATGTTAACTGGTTAACATTTATCTAGATAGCAAGCCTACGTACCATATCAAAACCAACATCGTGAAAGCAGCTGCTAACTGTACATTTCCTAAACTTCTAAAATCTGTTTTTTTAAAACGCATTTTTCATACCGATTATTTAAATCCAGCCTTAAAAACCCAGTCTTTAGCCACTCGCCCAGAATGGAGAACATCTGCTTCTTGGCAATGTATTAGAGTATCAGTGTGTTACAACATTTTATACGTTTGCTCAGAAATAATCTCAGTGAGTTCAGTGAGGCCGCTAGGTAAATGTATACAGGATTGTAGCCAAAGCTAACTTGCTGATAAATAAAAACATTTTAAACTGCAAAAATGTTTAGTGAAGCATAAGAAAGTGTTTTGAATTTTTATCACTAAATTCAATGAACTCCACCTTTCGCAGATTTAATAGGGCTGCATATTTTGATTTGCAAACTTAATGAACTGCGTTGTTAAAGATAACATCCAAAAAGCTAAAACAAAACACCTATGCACCCATGATTATATCTGTACTTAATATGTTAGAATCAGGAGGCCCAATCGGTTGATCGGCCACCATAGAAGGGAAAACAATAAAATATATACCTCTATTCTCCCTATGATCAGTGGAGATTACTGATCAAAAAAGAATTGCTGCATTAACAGGATTCTGCATGAGCCTTTTAGCAGTTTTTACTGCATTATCTTTTTTCATTTCACACAAAAGCTTCCAAAACAACACAAGGTGAGTAAAATGGAGTTAAGAGAAGAGATCTGCTACCAGCACTTTTATTTTATGCACACACAGACACCTGCACATAGACATGAAAATAATTAATCCCATTTTGGATTGAGCTAAAATGAAATGGGATTCTGTGTTGCAGGGATGTGTGGCCTTTTGGTAGCTCAGAGTGATATATTTCAATCAGTATTTTTTTTAATGAGGTCAAAAGCTGTACTGACAAAAAAAATGACATCACAAAACATACACAAAATAATATTTTTCTTCCAGTCAGGGCTAAGATTGTTTTAAAACTTCTTCCCAGGTGCAAATGGGACACACACATCCTTCCTGCAGCTACACCCATCCAGCCCAAGGACAGCTATGCTAGCTATTTATTTAAATTGCCAGAGCAAACCACATAATAATGGTACATCTAATTTGGCTCTAAGGAAAAGTTTCAGTGGAATTATAGTATTTCCAAAATACGCCCACTACACACTGAGTAATTCAAAGAAAGATTCTGTTTATTTATATAGAAACATAGGACTGTTTTTTTACCCAGCAAACCAGTATCATATCTTCTTCTTTCCCTGAGCTTGATTGTTCTCTTGCAGATGTTTCATTACTCAACTAGATAACATCAGCAGTGCTATAACAGAGTCTCTATTTATATACAGATACTCTTCGACTGCTCTTTAGAAGGCCAGATCCTGAAGTTGAAACTCAAATACTTTGGCCACCTAATGAGAAGGAAGGACTCACTGGAGAAGAACCTGATGCTGGGAAAGAATGAGGGCAACAGAAGAAGGGGACGACAGAGAATGAGGTGGCTGGATGGAGTCACTGAAGCAGTAGGCGTGAACTTAAATGGACTCCAGAAGGTGGTAGAGGACAGGAAGGCCTGGAGGAACGTCGTCCATGGGGTCGAGATGGGTCGGACACGACTTCGCAACTAACAACAACAACTCTTCGACTTTCAACCACAATTGAGTCCAAAATTTCTGTTGCTAAGCGAGACGGTTGTTAAGTGCGTTTTGCTCCATTTTACAACCTTTTCTGCCATAGTTGTTAAATTGATTCATTGCACTTGTTAAATTAGTAACACATTGTTAAGTGAATCTGGCTTCCCCATTGACTCTGCTTGTCAGAAAGTCACAAAAAAGGGATCACATGACCCGGGACACTGCAACCTTGTCATAAATATGAATGAGTAAGTTGCCAAGACTCTGAATTTGATCACATAACCATAGGGATGCTATAACGGTTGTAACTGTGAAAAACGGTCATAAGTCACTTTTGTTGTTACTTTGCTGTTGTTACTTTGAAAAGTCACTAAATGAACTGACGTAAGTTGAGGACCACCTGTACAGTGGCTCGCCTTGACAGTGTTGGTGGGACTGTTCTTGGTGGTTCCTTGATCTTTTCCTTCTCTAAAGTGGCAAATACTTGAAACATCTTAAAAACCACGCAACCAAGAGAAGTAAAGGCTGGCAAGGCTTTTAATCTCAATGAACCAGTAAGGAAAACAGTCAAATCCAAAGCAATATTAGAAGAAGAAGAAGCTTCCATACTGGTATCACAACAGATCGTGCTTTTGTTCACCCCCAACTGATTCAATCATTTAAGCTGGGTAAAGATCCCCTGGAGGAGAATTGTGCTTTAGCTGTTGGGATCCTAAGCCAAATCAAATCAAAATCTTTATTACTTTATGCCAGAGAGGTGCTAAACCATTTTGAGATTGAAATTCATCATTTGCATTTGGAAATGCGTCACCAGCAAAGAATGCAATGCCCTTGTAAGGAAGAAATGGGATTCTATGATCTGCTGACCATCTGCAGATAACAATTGGAACTTGGAAGAAGGAAGCTACATTAGACCTTAACATTGGCTACAGTGGAAAAAGAGACAGGGTAAAAGAACAGAAAGGGATGGAATGTAGAGAAATAAAGAAAAAGTCAGAAACAGGAAGAAGAAGAGAAAAAAACGAGGAAAATGAACACACAAAATACATACACTGAATAACGGCAGAAAAACTGCACGTTTTGATAGATGGGCCTGTGGGTAGGTATGTGTGTTTTTTAAAGTTTATTATTTTTACTGGATTAAATGAATACATGACAATCCGTAATAAAATGTACATGTGGGGCATATATTCTATCAATAATTGTACATGCTAAGCACACCTCATATTCAACTCCCACACAAAGGCAAGAATTTATTTTATTTTTTAACACCATGCTGATATTTTGAATAATCGCTTTGTAAAATCACACAGATTCAGTTCTGCCACATTTATCACTATTGACCCTGGTTATTATTATTATAGAAATTCAAAGCTGGTTTTAGGATAGGAAAAGTAGGGTGGTTTTTTTGTGTTTTTATCTTTCCAATTTAAATTATTTTTGGCTGTAGCTTATTTTAAGAACTGCTAAGTTCCTGACTGGTTTTGCTGGTCTACCACAGATGCTTTTGACTATTCTGATGGATTTTCTTCTTTGTTCTTTCCTGTTATCTTTACCTTGTTTAAATTCCAATGAGTTGGGCTTATCTTTGGCTCTTTATTTCCCTACAGTAGTAAAACTCTATTATAATGGTTGGCAGACAATCTAAGCTGCTGCAACAATCATCTTGGCAAAGCAAAATTTGCCTCCAAGAAGAAAAAAGAAAAGAAACACTATTCCTCTTGATTAAATATTCTGTTTTAAAGAAAAGGGAAGCGACAGTCCTCCTTAGAATCTTAACATAATTCTGAATATCTCCCCTGTGAGGCTAGTTGGGCATCTGGGGTATTGCAGTTCAAAGACACCTCAAGACTGGGGGTGGTGTCCTTGGTGCTTTCCGAACTTGGTTGTTTTCTTGGAAGCATTTCATTATCCAAACTAGGTAACATCATCAGTGGTAGTAGCACTGATGATGTTATCTAGTTTGGGTAATGAAGCATCTACAAGAAAACAACCAAGCTCAGAGACCAACAAGAGCCCCTCGTTTCAACCCTGAGCTACAAATACTCTCCTTTACTGATCCCTCAAGGATGCTAGTTGAGGGCAGGGGTATCTGCAGTAGGTGGTCAAAAAAAAGTCAAGATGGCGTCCATAACAATAAAATTGAAGCCCCATCCCCTTTTATGTGTGATGAACATTAAGATGGACTCAGCTTTGGGCACGCTGGCATCTTGACATTTTTGATCACCTTTCTGGACACCCCTGGTTGAAGGGAAGAATTATTTAATGCCTTTCTAAGTTTATCTTCCAATGATAAATTCAAGTCTGACATACCTGGAAGCTCTTGAGCAACGTCTCATCTGTTCAACTCACCCCCTACTTAGCTTCAAAAATGTTTAAAGGATAATCCTAGACTCCCAAATGGATTCTCCTTTGGCCGTGGTCAGGTTTCCTTTCTATGGACTTACATTTTAAACATTATTTTAATTTTAAAGATAAGAAATTGGCATGGTGCAGCATTAAGAGGCAGCTTCCAGACCCTTATTTGTTTTCCAGAAGACCTGAAGAGTAGCTGTAGCCCATGTTTCAATTAAAAGATTAAGTCATTCATTCTCTTTCAATCCACCTTGCCTATATCAGGCTGAGAGTAAAATGAGGAAACACCATTTTATGTACAAGGTAGTCTTTGACTTACGACCACAATTGAACCCAAAATTTCTGTTGCTCAGTGAGACGTTTGTTAAGTGAGTTTTGTCCCATTTTACAACCTTTCTTGCCACAGTTAAGTGAATCACTGCAGTTGTTAAGTTAGTAACATGGTTGTTAAGTGAATCTGGTTTCCCGTTGACTTTGCTGGTCAGGTCGCAAAAGGGGATCACATCACCCTGGGACACCACAACTGTCATAAATATGAGTCAGTTGCCAAGTGTCTGAATTTTGATCACGGGACTATGGGGATGCCGCAACGATTGTCTGAAAAATGCTCATAAGTCACTTTTTTCAGTGATGGTTACTAAACAAACTGATGTAAGTTGAGGACTTGTATATGGATGTATAACTAACTAGACCAGGGGTCTTCAAACTTGGCCCTTTTATGACTTGTGGACTTCAACTCCCAGAATTCCTTAGCCAGGCACGCTGGCTGAGGAATTCTGGGAGCTGAAGTCCACAAGTCATAAAAGGGCCAAGTCTGAAGACCCCTGAACTAGACCTTATACAAGGAAAAACGTTAGTCTCTTCAAAGGCAAGATCTCCTGAGAAATACTGGTTCAACTATAGAAATTAGAATGATAGTTGGTTAGTTTTATACCTACTTTTTAAGAGTTTCAGGATAGTTTGCATGATCATTTTCCCTTATCCCCAAGTTTTGGTCAGATCCCCAAATCTCACATTCAGTTTCCATCAATTTGCATTTCCTCAATCTTAGCACAGCACCTTGACCACCAGTGTATCATAGGACCTCTAAGGCAGAATGAACTTATAATACGAGGCCAAAGCCAAGAAAGCACAGGATAGATCCTTATTGGCTGTATTAGTCCCCATGTCTTATTAACATCAATCCTCTTAATATCTCAACTGAGAGTGTTGATTTTTTTTCCTTTTTAAATCAGAGATGGGGAAGTTAAGCTATCTTATTTGCAGAGATATTTTACAAATTTACTCACCAGACAACAGTACATATGGTTGTATATTAATTTTTTAAAACCTTCAAAAATGTTTTCCTAATGCACTTGTCACATAACAGGCAACTAAGTGCATCCAGCTTTAGTCTAATGGAAGGAATTGTGTAAACAGTATTATAAAGAAAGCTGTTTCCTGGAATTCCACTGGGCTAACACCTTCTGTCAAAAGTTTCTAATCAGAAAATGCATTGTTTGGGGGTTTGTTTGTTTTTTAAAAAAAAAACAGAATACAAAATATGAATGTTGTGCCACAAACATGCATGCACACATAGGTTTTTTCTGTTTTATAAGACTCTGATTACAATGCATTCCCAAACCTCAATCTGTTCGGAAGTGATAGACTGGCCAGAATGTATGAGAAAGTAATAAGAATTGTAATAGTACATATCTAGATGGTTGAGAAATAGGGGCTATGATGCCTGTCTAAGAGACCTAGCGTTAAATCTCTACTTAACTATGCAGTTTGTCAGATGTCATTTGCCTACCACATATCTCTGTTGTGAGGACTGGAGGAGAACCATGCACCCAGTCAGAAGTTACAACTGGCCCAGAAGGCAGATGTGCATGCAATGTTGGGCACACCTAGGTTTGTGCATGTTATATTCCTGTTGTTCAAACTGCACTGTCTTCCACTTTACTTCCAGGTGCAATTCAAGATGCTGATCATTAGCTTGAAAACCCTACTTGGCACCTGACAGGGCTATTTGCAGAACTGTCTTTCCCTGAGGGTATCTGCTGATCCCACCAGATTGGATAGGGTGGATACATTCAAGTTCCTTCCCTGAAATACTTCTTATTGCCCATGATTGCCCCTAACTTACAGAACATCCTCCTTCTGGCATTCCAGCAGGCTGTGCTATCCCACTCACTCACACATACATGTAATAGTGGGTGTGGATTAGTGGATTTATTAATATTCCCCAGCAATTCCCTTCACCAAAAACCCAATTAAGTCCAGTCAAAAGCAGACCAAGGCTAATCCATTCAGCACTGGGCAGGGAGTCCACAAGGCACTTGAAAGTTTCCCAAATGAGATAAACCCACCAGGCAAATTAAGTCCACACACAAGAAGGTTCACAAGGCAAGAAAAGTGTAGAGTTTACAAGGCACAGTGTCAATCAAAGCAAGGCAGGAATCACAACGACCAGGAAAAACTCAGCTATGAAATGAACAAGTTGTTCACAGCATTGCCTCCATCTGCTGTGCTAAATAGCCAGCTTCTGGTGCAGCCCATCAAGAAGGGCAAGGCTGCCTCCTCATGAGTAATCAGGCTGACCTTCACTGTTCCTGCCTTTTCTCTGCCCTACTTGTTTTCAGATCGGGTGCATTACTGACAGGCTACAGCTGCATGCTTTCCCCACCTGAAACCTCAGGGCTGTCCTACTGCAGCTGTCCTTCAGCTGGCTGCTAGGAGCCTTTGACCAGCTCCCCTCCAGATGTGCCTGGAACTGGTTCATCCTCCTCAAGCTAACATCTGGAGAGTTATCTGGGGAGTCATCATATAGGCCTTCACCCTCTTAGCCTTCTGGAAGGCCTAAAAAACCCCTCATTTTCATCAAGGCATTGAGGTATAGTGCTGAAACCTTTGGAGGTTTGTTGGGGACCTGGGAGGTTGATTGAAGTGTTGGGTGTTTAGTTTTTCTTATAGGGTTCAAAGGTGTGGCTCTGCTCTCCATTCTCTTGGCCCTAAACTTAGAATTCTTTTTCCTGGAGGAAAATGAGTGTTACAGCTGCTTCCCAGACTTCTTCATGCTACAAATAGCATTGCAAATGGTCAAGTCTGAACCAAGTCAGGGTTCAATTCAGGAGGAAACAGTCCTACAACACAATTATTCACGCACTCGGAGTAACCACCATTTTATGAGTACAATTTCCCAATCTCTTCCTGACTGAGGGAAATTTTCCACTTTCCCCAGGGCAAAAAACTCCTATCAAGTAATATGCACAGAAAGATGTTTTCTTAAATAAATAAATGGATGCTACTTTTGATTCTCACAGTAAAGGTAGATAAGGTGGAGCAGAAAGCTTGACCAAGTCTGCCCAGTAGCCTTGCTCTTTACTGAATTTGAAACAAATTGCTTTAAATTGGTGGCTATCCTGAGTTTGTGTGTGGGAAGCAGGAAATACAAGAAAACAACAGAAAAGGCTTCAAATAAGCTCTCACACAATCAAAAAAACCAGAAATAAACTCTCACACAATCCAAAAAAACAAAACAAAAAACCCTGGCTTCCTACGAAAAGGGATGTGGCGTCTCCTTTCTATCCAATGATTCACCCTACAATAAACACAGACTGGATAGAGCATTCCAGTTTCCAAAATTCCTGATCTATTTATTTACTGGAGTGGATTGGTATCACTATCCAACTTGTATTAGGTTTACAGAGCACGGACAACTGGTACAAAGCTAACACTGTGTGTCAGACTCTAAACTTAATAATAAAGTTGGAACGGACCTTGGAGGTCATCTAGTCCAACCCCCTGCTCAGGGAGGAAACTCTATACCATTTCAGACAAATGGCTGTCCAGTCTCTTCTCTTTTTTTTAAAAAAAATGTATTTTATTGGTTTTTTACAATAATAATCTTTAATGCTTAGTAAACAACGTGTTGTATGGGTTTATAAATTTAACAACCATCAGTAATAGTTAATTTCTATAATTTCATAATCAATATGTTAACTAGAAATATATTTCCTTGATCTTCTCTTCTTCCAATAAATTTCTCCTTTTGCCAACATTAAGCAGATATAGTTCTTGGTACTTTTAATATATACAAAGTTAAGTATAAGCATTTTTCTAGTGTTTGTATAGATAACAATAACATCAGTATGTAACACCTTTTCTATACATATGTTATTTTACAATTATTTTTGCAAAAAAAAATCATCTTATGTAAATCTCTATAAGTCCTGTTTTCAGAGTTCTTATTTAGGCTTAGTTTCCCCTCAATATTCGAAACATTTCTTATCGATTAAAATTTTCTCAAAATTGATTACATTTAGATATCCAAAACATTTCATACATTTGTTAACTATTCTTTTACCCATATTCAAATAGGTATTTAGTCATATAGTATTCCATCCAGTGGTGGGATTCAAATATGTGAACAACTGGTCCTCTGTGTGCATGCCGCTTCCGGAAGTCCATTCTGGGCCTGGGCAACCAAAATTTAGCTACCAGTTCTGTCAAAGTGGTACGAACTGGCTGAATCCCACCACTGACTCCATCTAGTAATTCAAATCATCTCTCTTAAATTTCGCTCTAGACTATTCTTGTTTAAGCTTAGTTTCCCCTCAGTATTCAAAACATTTCTTATCAAATATAATTTTCTCCAAACTGATTACATTTGAGTATCCAAAACACTTTATTCATCTAAGTCATCCTATTATTTTTACATTTCCCATATCATAAAAAAAATACTATACTACATATAAATCACATTTGCCATAGAACCCATTCATATTCAAAATTTAACTATTCCTTTAACCATATTCAAACAGGTGTTTGATCATGTAATACTCCATCTGGTAGGTTGAGTCATCTCTCACAGGTCTGGCTCACCTTCTTCTTTTGCCAAGAAACTTTCCAAATCGGCGTGTTCAGCTTACCAAGGGGTTCTTCCTGTATTTTTATAAATGTTATTGTAGCTGGGAAAAATAAATTTGGTGAAACGCTTTTATGTAGGGATTTCGCCCATTTGTATTCGCTGAAAAGTTTTCATATTCCTTCTTCCTCAATTTCTTTTTTCACTTTTTGACTCTCAGATTAGTAGTTCTCTTGACAGTTCTATAGTAGTCCATTTTGTCAAATCTTCTTTCTTATCCTCAGTTTTATTTTGAGATCCTGAAAAATAAGATATCTTTTCCATTTTTGATATTATAGCAAAATCTTGCAAATTCTCCTTTATCTGTGTTAAACTATAATTTTCTTTGTTTGTAGCGTCCATCTTTAAATTACTTTCCTTTGGTTTTTGTTCTATTATCTGATTTACTTGTTCATTCTCTATCATCATTTTGTGGGAATTTTTTAATTGTAAGTTTAGGTCAGAGATGTGCTCATTTAAGTCATCAAAATTATTTTTTAATCTCATTATGATTTGAGACAATTGTCTTTTGAATTAAATGCAACATAGCATGCATTTCCTCCTGGAAGTTTTACAGGTCTCTGGTATTCCAGACTGGGGATTTTAGAAAAGAATATTGAGTATGGTTTCCTGCCACTCTTAGTTGTATGTGCAGCCTCCATTTTCATCAAACCAACCAATCTTAACTTCCAAATAACATAGTCTTGTATAGTTTTTATCTTTATAGACAGTCCAAAACACTTAAACACAGTCCAATAGTTTTCCTCCTGAAAAAATAGCCAAAAAATCAAAGTTTTTCTTCCTCTGCAAAATTCTTAAACTCTGGATATCACAGTTCAGTAAGTGTTTATAGTCCAAGAAGGTCAGTCATTTTTATAGCTATTATAGTTCTCATTTCACAATAGATAGCTCAACGTATTTTCTTTCCTTTGTTCCCAGCTGTTCTTTGTTTAGACTGATGATCAAAAGAACAGATTGTGCTATTTCTGGGTGTCTTGCCAATTTCTGATGCAAGGCAGCTATAGTTCTATACTTTAGCCCACCACAAGATGGCAGTAACTATTTATTTTTCAATCTCCAAAACGAAAAAAATATTTTCTTATAATTTCAACCATATTTTTTTTCAAATGGAAAGTTTTGCCAATTTCCATAGTGTTCAGTTTTTTCCAGATTATAACTTTACATTAGTCCATTTCAATATATTTCTGTCCCCTAAAAAATTAAATCCCCGCTTCCATCTATGGAGGGATGGGGTTGTAATCCCCTTCCTTCACTTTCAGGGTTGGTTTTTTTTTGCTCCTTGTGGATCTTTTCCAGGAAATCAGTTTCAAATTAAAGAAGAGAAGATCAATATTCTTACCCAGGTTCCATCACGCTATTCACTGTTGTTCTTAGTTGATGCTTTTGGACTTCTGGTGCTGGTAGCTCGGGCTAGACACTGGGATATGGCTAGCCTTTCTCCTGTTGGGTTGGAGGGCTTCCCCCGATCAAACGGAAAGACCGCCATCTTTCCGTGATTGACAGAGTGCCCCTCCTTCTTTGCCGCCTCTCCGGGGTGTCTTTAGACCCATTTAAGGGTCCCCTGGAAGGGCAAAAACCAGCCGTGGGGTGTGGAGCCCTGCGATCCCTCGATTGTGCAAAACCAGAAGTCCGGCTGTCCAGTCTCTTCTTAAAAACTTCCAGTGTTGGAGCATTCACAGCTTCTGGAGGCAAGTTATTCCACTGGTTCATTGTTCTCACTGTCAGGAAATTTCTTCTTAATTCTAGATTGGTTCTCTCCTTGGTTAGTTTCCATCCATTGTTTTTTGTCCTGCCTTCAAGTGCTTTGGAGAACAGATTGACCCCCTCTTTCTTTTGGCAGCCCCTGAGATATTGGAACACTACTAGTTTTTCCTTTCATTAAACTAGACATCCTAATTCTTGCAACCGTTCTTCATATGTTTTAGCCTCCAGTTCCCTAATCATCTTTGTTGCTCTTCTCTGCACTCTTTCAAGAGGCTCAACATCTTTTTTGTAGTGTGGCAACCAAAACTGGATGCAATATTCCAAGTGTGGTCTTACCAAGGCATTATGAAGTGGTATTAACACCTCACCTTGATCTTGAGAGCGAAGTGTACTTGCAAACATATCTAACCATCAAAAACAAAATTGGATGCCATGTTAGCCAGCTAAATCAGATTGATAATCAATGTCTAAACACATCATGGGGCATCCAATGGCTCACTGAAAAATGAGAAACCCCATTTTGCAAAGGGAAGGGGGAAAAAATAAAAAATAAACAAAGACACCAATCTGAGCCACACCAAAAATATTTGTTCTCCACATTCTAAATGGAGCTACTGAAATGATAATCTACTGAATCCCATAAATATTAGCTTGATCTAGCCTCTCCTTGTCAACTACCCCAAAACATAAGTCTTATGGCAGGAAATGTTAGATCCAAACAATTGTTAAATATTGCAGTGCACATTTAATGATTTCTGCTGAAGGATAGCTGTGGGAATAGACCAATTAGCTTCTACACATTTGTGACATACTTCAGTCATTCTGATGGATGAGAAGAATATAGAAAGGAAAAAAGTCAACTGACTACATATTATTTGTCAACCTGCCCTTTTTAAAAATCAGACATTGAAATTATGTTAAAACTTGCTTCAAATGGCACGGTGATATCACTGATACCCCAAGAATAAATTGCAAATGGGAGGTAAGAGGAAAGAAAGGGTTTTCTCATATAAGAAATGCTAATGGTGTTTTGTACTGAAACAACTAATTGGTAGAAGACAGAAACCAAATTCAAATTAATGTAAGAATGCCAAGAAATAACAGCAACACCAACCTAAACTGAGAAATACTTAGCCTGGCAATATTTATTTCTGAAAAACAAATCTTAGAAGAATATTGAAGCACAGGCTGAATGACACATACAATGGCTACTACTACCTTAGGACAATGCAGGTAGTTCTGTTTTCTTCTATGATACAAATACAAATGTTTATGGTGCCGCATTTCAAATAGGGTTTGAGAGAACAGAAATATGTTATTAAGAATCTGGATTTGTTTCATCTGCAGTGGTCCTCTGCAGCTAATGGAAGAATTCTCACCTAAAAGAATGGAATGATTTGATTTGATTATCCTGAAACGAATGGCACAGCGTAACCATCCTAAGTTCTAGAAAGGGGGATTCCATTTGAAAAGGAGAAAAACATCCTTATAATACAGGTAGTCCTCATTTAGTGACTGCCTTGTTTATTGATCATCCACAGTGATGACAGTGATGAAAAAGTAACAACAGTCCTCACACTTATGGCCTTCACAGGTCTGTAAAGCAAACAAAAGCTGACGACTGCAAGCTGTCGTGGTTTCATTTAGTGACTGCTTCACTTAATGACTAATTTTTCAGTCCCAATTGTGGTTAAATTAAAGACTACTTGTACAGCTAATTATCCTGAGAAATGCTGGGCTTCTCTTTGCAGAATGAATTTGATCAGAAGCTGTCAATACTTTAATTGGGATTCCTGTATGAAATAAAAAGTTGAAGATAATGGCCCAAATGGCCAACATTATGATCTTACGATCCATTTTATAAAAAAAATATTTGTATATAAGCAAGATCTTTACTATGCTGGAGCTCAGTTTATTGTTTTATGGCATGGCTTTTCCTCCATTGCCTTAGTTTTATCTCTGCAACTTTGGCCATCCTGCACCGCCAGAGCTGATGAGAATGAAAATATGGCAACAATTCTCTTCTGAATTTCAGCCGTCTAGCTTGCATTTGCAACATCCTGTTTACGGTTGCACTTGGATGGCAGGAGGAACAGATGCTATAAAAGCTCATAAAGCAAATAAATATAAATAAACAAGATTATGTCACAGCAAATGAAATGATTCTAACTGTGCATGGAATATGTAATATGGGAAAAGCAGAAGAAAAGCTAAACGCTGCAGGTCTTTAATGCTCAGTGCAATGGGCCAGCAGAAAGTAAAAAGGGGATTATTTATTTAGTGTATGCATCTACAGAGGTCATGGAATCACTGATGTACAAATTTAGTTTAAATAAAGCATAAGCCATAATAAAATCACCATAATATGGAGGCATAGAGTTGCAGTGGGGATAAATGTTACAATTCGATATTTAAGGAAGCTAGCCATCTAATTGCTTCTGATGTGGATACAATGAGATCATCCTGGGTGCTTTAAAATTTCCTGAGGAGACATACTTGAACTATATGTGTTATGGGCTATGGAGTATAGACTAGTCTACCTCCATGATGGTATATTCGGGCATTCTGTTTTAACACAGCGGTTAAAATCTATACACATGGCGGACTTCCAGTTTGCCATCGCGGCCACTGCGGATGCTGGAAGGCGAGCTCCGTCTTCTGTGTTTGATTTCGCACTGTTAGGGGACCCTGGAAAGTGTCAAAAGTTGCCCTATAGGGGTGATCCCTGCTGGATCGCAGGAGGGCAGTAGCCCTTCCGCTCGATCGAGGGCAGCCCTCCAAACTGGCAGACGAAAGACTGGCCATAGACATATGGCTCATCACTAGGCTGCAGACAGCCGAAGTCAAACTTACCACCAGACACTCCAAAGCAGCGCAGATGAGACTGGGTGAGATTTGAACCTTTCTTTAATCCCAAGTATTTTTTTTCTCTCCTGCAAAAACTGCCCAAAGTATCTTCCCCTCTGTGAGGAGAGAGGGAAGGGAAATTTTATCCCACCCTCTAAGAATAGCGGCGACTGACTACCTAAGGGAGTTAAAACACTGAAATAATAACCTTAATCTAACTGGATTTATATGCTTCTAGAATTTGGGGACCAAAAGATTTCTTATCCTTATCGAAGACCTTGGTTTTTATTTACAAAAGGATTATAAAAATTTTGGACTTAGAAAAACTTAAATGGCATTGGTGACATCTTGTGGCTAAGTTTGATATTACAACTTGTTATTGTCTAAAGGAGACTTAGCTGGAAGCCCAGACTATAGATAAAACTTTTTCAACCTTGACAATTATCAGCTGTGAGAAGCTCAGCTGCGTTCTATACTCAGTTATAAAATTATTTTCATTCTCTGACTTTAAAGCTCTTAATTTAACATACTACTAAGAGAATATGGATGAAGACCAGGAACAGATTCTTCTTATGTTAAAAGCAATACATGAAACCATTCTTTCAGCTTGTGGTGAAATAAGATGCTACAGAAAAGAACAAGATGTCAGAATAGATATACGAATTCAAATTTTGACTACAACTAAAGAATCAAGTACACAAAACATAACAGAAGAAGTGGAACAATTAAATACTATGACAGGATTCAACTGACCAACAAATACAGTCAATGGAAAGTCTAGAAAAGAGACTGACAACATTGAAAATGGAGAAGACTTTCTATATAAACCAGAAGAAACTTAAGGAGCAAGAAGAAGAACAGACCGAAGGGAAGATAAACATACCAGGACAATTATGGGGATCTGGAATAATAGAGAGACGATTTATTAGCCCTTTCCAAAAAAATGGCAACTGGTCTCTTTTATTTCAAATAATATATATAATAACAGAGCGAGATCTATTTGATGATCTAAAAGCACTGACATGGAGGGCGAGATGGCAAAGGAAGAAAGCTAGAATAAGGCTGAAGAAAATTGGGGTTTTGATTTATCGATGAGGATTTTATATTACTAATTTAAATAGATAATAATAATAATAATAATAATAATAATAATAATAATAATAATAATAATAATAATAATAATAATAATAATAATAATAATAATAATAATAATAATAATAAAGTTGGGAGGGACCTTGGAAGTCATCTAGTCCAAACGCCTGCTCAGGCAGGAAACCCTACACCATTTCGGACAAATGTCTGTCCAGTCTCTTCTTAAAAACTTCCAGTGTTGGAGCATTCATCGCTTCTGGAGGCAGGTTGTTCCATTGGTTAATTGTTCTAACTGTCAGGAAGTTTCTCCTTAGTTCTAGGTTGCTTCTCTCCTTGATTAGTTTCCATCAGTTGCTTCTTGTCCTGCCTACTTAAATAGACAAGATGTGTACTTTGAATACCAGATTTTATTATGAATTGAGATAAAGAAAACGTTGGTCATTTAAAACTTAGAAATATAAATACTAAAAGTTGAATTTGAATATTGATGGGAAATTAAAAATTGGGGAAAACAAATAAATAGGATATTGATGGTCTATAAAGATTGAATGTAAAATTAAGATATGTAATAAGCTAAAATTTATTGATAAATGTAATAAATATGCTTTTATTTAATTGAGATAATAAGAACTATTAGCTTAAATATGAGATAATAGATATCAAGGAAAAAAAAGAGGAAATGTTTGATGTTGAAATAGGGGAAATTTTGGTCATTAAATTTAAGACATTTGGAAACTAGTTGAAAATAAGAAATGTTATATTGTATTATTAATTAGATGATGTAAGATGGTGGCAAATAGAATATACTCAAATAGATAAGATGTGTATTTTGAATATTAGACTTTGTTAAGAATTCTGATAACGGAAACTTTGGTTACCAAAAATTTGGAAATTATAAATATCAAATGTTAAATTTAAATATTGATGGGAAACTAAAAATTGGGAAAAACTAACTACAGGACATTGACTGTTTATAAAGATTGAAGGTTAAAGTAACTAGGATATGTATAAGCTAAAAATTTATTGATAAATGTAACAATGCTATCTTTACTTAATGGATATAATAATAGTTTACATATGAGACAGTAGATATTAAGGGAAAAGGAGAGGAAATATTTGATGTGGTAGTTTGAGATTTGTACTAAAGATGTTTGTATGTTATTGAATTATTGATTAACCCAGCTGCCACGTTGCTTTTTAAATACTTAAATGTAAAATTAGAAAATCAATAAAATCTTACAAAAAAAATAATCTATACATCAAATTCCTGGGTGTGCAGCTAACGAGTAGGCTGGCTTGGTCGCTCAACAGTGAGAAACTGGTGAAGCAGGCACAGCAGCACCTACATTTTCTGCGTCGCATGAGAAAAGCACCTACATTTTCTGCGTCCCATGTCCTCACCACTTTCTACAGGGGGATGATCGAGAGCATCCTATCATACAGCATCACAGTCTGCTTTGGAAGCATCATTGCTTCAGACAGGAAGGCAGTGCAGAGAGTGGTGAGAATGGCCGAAAAGATCATTGGCAGTTCCCTTCCTCCCATCCAGGACATAGCACAGAAGCGTTGCTTGAGCAGGGTCCATAAGATTATCTGGGACACTACACATCCTCTTCGCGACCTGTTTTCTTTGTTACCTTCTGGGAGGAGACTTCGTGGTATCCGCAGCAGAACATCCAGATTCAGCCATAGTTTCATTCCATACAGCATTAACCTTGTGAACTCTCAAGCTTCCTCCTTCCGTTATATATTCAAGATGGACAGTATTTAATATTTATTTGTTATGTATATGTAGGGATGTGGGTCTATACATATGTTGTATATAGTATGTTTAGGTGTGTGTCATGTATGTTTTTCACTTTGAGAGCAGGCAACTAAATTTCATTTTTGATGTGTGCCGTTGTGCCCACAGTAAAAAAATGACAATAAAGGTTATCTTATCTTATCTTATCTTATCTTATCTTATCTTATCTTATCTTATCTTATCTTATCTTATCTTATCTTATCTGCACATGGTGACTGAACTGGATATTGCATGCCTCATGGTCAAAAACTACAGAGGCAGCAATTAGATTACAACAGTTCTTTTAAGAATTCACTGGCAAAAGATATTGGATCCATATCTTGCAACTAAACATAGAAGACTTAAGTAGAAATAAAAAAGGAGTGGTAACAGTGCAAGTGTATTTGCACAGGATATTTGTGGCTGTGTTAAAGCTTCAGCATTGATTGCAATATTGAAACAATTACTATGGAAGCACCAGTTCCTACACTTTTCCCTTCTTGCCTATACTTACACCTACTCGTTACTCTTCCCTTTGATTAAAGAGCATTTTTATTTATTTATTTATTTCTAATACAACTCTTCCCACAGGAAGCTTTATCTGGCTTTCTTGCACAGAATTTGAAGAGTTGCTGGTTTCCAGGTAAAGTTCTGTGGCATACTAGATGTGTCCAAAATGGCAGACATGGCACAGCAAAATGCATGCCAACCAGTATTTATGGCGAAAGTCTTTCTGGGTAAAAAAGATAACAAGAGAAAGCCTATCAGTACCTTGGACAGCTGTTCCTCACAAGGGATAGAAGACTTAGTCTTCTCATGAGTAGAGAGGCTAGACGTCACAGGAGAAATGGCTGGCTTATTCTACCTACACAGCCTTTTAAATCCTCACTTTCTTAATCGCTTGGGGACATAATCAATCTACAGTTGAAAAGACGTCTTTGAAAACAGCGGGACAAAGAACATTTCCCAGTGAGCCAGCCTTCCTTCCGAATTACAGAAAGTAAAACAAAGTGGAGCATAACACTTTCCAAAGACTTCAGAACAACAGCAAAGAGCTTAATCATGCTTTTGACTAAGAAAGTTATAAAGGGATAAAAGGGCCAGTATTAATTTGAAGATAAAGATTTTGCCAAAAAATGCTTCTGACATTACATGGGAAATTAACAGACCAGACCTTCCTGGGAATGATGACTGTCAGATATCAATCAGAAAATATAATTGGTGGAAGTTACAAAATAAGATGGTAAGTATAATATGCGCTGGATCATGTCATTAAAACTATTGAAAGACAGAATGGACTAAAGCCTTAAGGGTATATAAAAAAGGAAAAAAGAGAGAGAGAACCTTGTTTTTTGCCTTCATCTTTGCATTACTACATCTTACTTTTACTTTTGAATTATAAAATAAAAAAAAAAATTGGCCACCAGAAAAAGTCTAAAGAAAGATAAAGGAAGAAGAGGTTCATTAAAGCAACTGACAGAGATAGATAACCTTTATTGTCATTTTTTTTCCTGTGGGCACCATGGTACACATTAAGAAATGAAATTTAGTTGCTTCCTCTCAAAGTGTACACATACATAACACATTTAAAGCATACTATATACAATGTATAGACCTAGACTCTTACATATAAGTAACATATAAATATTATTCACTGTTCATCTTGAATACATAACGGAAGGAGGAAGAAGGGAATTACTCGAGAAACATTACAAAAATCATTTGAAGCAATCTGCATCTGCCAAGTCTCTTAAAAGTGAGCTGGTTGTGGAAGAGAGAATGGAAAAAAAAATTGGACAGATGCATGAAGACACAAAAATGGTGATGCAAAAAATATACTTATTTTCAAGTATTTTTCAAGATTTTTTTCAAGAATGTTTTGGATATCTAAGAATTTGGCTACTAATGTTCACAAAGTGGCAATATTATTATTATTATTATTATTAATTGCATTTATATCCCGCCCTTCTCCTTTCGGACTCAGGGCAGCTGACAGATAATAAAAAGCTAACATAAATACATATTACACCTAGTTAAAATTTAATTAAAACGAAATATTTGAAAGTGTCCAATTAAAAGTAATTAAAACCCCTATAAAATCCCCTAGGCCAGTCCCGCTTGCTGGAACAACCACGTCTTGAGGGCGCGGCGGAAGGAAGGGAGATCAGGGATCACCCTGATCTCTGGGGGCAGTTCGT
>NW_015387053.1:217001-220003 GCF_001527695.2 Protobothrops mucrosquamatus | reverse complement strand
GTCTTTTCCGGCGTTTCATCTCTCTCAGCTCCTCAGTAAACCAAGGAGCTAATTGAGATCTACGCCGGGTCAGAGGCCGCAGCGGCATGACTCGGTCCAGTGCCGCGGCCGCGGCCGCATCCCAGGCCGCGGCCTGATCTTCCGCCGAGTCGTGACCTAACGCCTCCGGATATGGCCCAAGCTCCGTCAGGAACCTCTCACAATCCAATGATTTTAGTACTTAAAAGGAAAACCAGTTTCTTCAGATTCCCCCCCCCCCCAAGTATATTTAGTGCCTGAGGCACCACATTGTATGCAGAAAGTGCCAAGTTTGACTCTTAAGTATTTCTAGTTTAAAGGTCAGGAAGCACATAATGGGAAAGATCTTTGCCAGATAGAACAGAAAGATGCTATCAGAATAGAAAGTACTACTCTATATCTGGTGGAGGTTTTTTTCTGTGCAGGTCATTCTCTGGGGTGTGTGACTTTAGTAAGCATTGAAGTTAAGGATAGGTAAGGACAATTTACTACAAAACCACTCAGAGAAAGTATCAATAATCCAGTCTTCATTATACAGGCAGGTCATTTCAATTGCTCAGGGCCAGTCCTTTCTAAGCATCCGGCCTCAGTAACCAGATGTTATTTCAGTGTTTTTAAAGTGGCTCTCCTCCTTCCTGTATTTCCTTCCTGTCTGGTGGCCGCCCAAAGTCAACTAAAAATAGGCAGTTCTCACCTCCTGTTTTGGCAGCTGAGATTAAAACTCAAATATTTCACAGTGAGCAGAAAAAAATGTGGTCCTTGCTTCATTTACTGGTCATAACACAAAGAGGGTTTCAGTTGCATTCCAGCTCTTTTTACCACAAGGCAAAAATATTGATGTGATTCGCTCAAAATGGATATCAGTGATTATTCAAAGATGAGAATGAGTTCCCCCCCCCAGTAAAATCTATTACTAGAGATTTTCTTTCCCTTTCTTGGCATTTTAGTACTGTGACATTACTGCAAAAAAAGAGAACTTTTACATCCTGAACACATTTTGAGCCTTTAGTTTCACTTGAAATGATCCCAAAGTCCCCAAAATGGATGGTAAGAGAAATACTACTATCCATACAAATACAACTATTCAGATGTCCCTGAGGGCACAGATAAACCTCTAAGCAGCCTCAACAACTCTCAGAAAGAATGCTAATGATCAGATGACTGCAAGGAATATAAATCCTTCCATCCTCCATCCTTCAGTCAGAACTGAAGAAGTTTCTTGGATGAGAAGTGAAATGTCTTCAAGGAAAAAAAGGTCCAGTTGCCTTTTGAAAAAGCACCTTTGGGATAGAAATCCAATGGTGCTGTAAGAGTCTAGAACAGGGGTCCCCAATCCCCGGTCCGTGGACCAGTACCAGGCCACAGCATGCCAGCAACTGGTCCGCACAAACAAGCAAAGCCCCATCCATGAGATGCAGGCAGCACACAAAACCACACACTCTTCAGTCTGCGGAAAAACCTCCCTCCACAGAACCGGTCCCTGGTGCCCAAAAGGTTGGGGACCTCTGGTCTAGAAAAAGTCAGGTTACAAATGTCTGAACATGGAATCACAGCGACAGGGCTTATTTTTGTGATGGTAGTTTGAGATGTTTCGCCACTCATCCAAGCAGAACCTTTGGATGGGAAGCCCTTCATCAGCCAGAACAAGTTCGTTAGACAGAAGTCATTGGATGGTACCAACTCCAACCTCAGGAGTTTCCTCCCCAAAGAGTGATGCAATATGTCAATAAAGATTCTCAGTCACTTTTTTATTAGTTTGAAATATTTTGCCACTCATCCAACAACTCTGCCTACCTAACTTGTTCTGACAGATGAAGCTGCTTGGATAAGTGGCAAAACATCTCAAACTAACAAAAATAAGTCCAGTTGCCCTAATTCAACCTTTGGGCCACTTTAGCTGGATGATTAAGAATTTTCACTGACAGGTTACAAATGTTATTCTTGTGCATCTAAACCAGGGGTCTTCAAATTTGGCCCTTTTATGACTTGTGGGCTTCAACTCCCAGAATTCCTTAGCCAGCGTGCCTGGCTGAGGAATTCTGGGAGTTCAAGTCCACAAGTCATAAAAGGGCCAAGTTTGAAGACCCCTGATCTAAACTATGTCTATTTTCAACTGCTACCCATTGTACCATGTAAACATGTGTATTCTCAGTGTAACAGAAGAAATGCCATATGTATTTTTGTTCTGCCTTCCATCTTTGCAGGTTGCAGAAGGCCATGAGTAGGTATCCAACTGGTGATCTGTTATTTTAGTGGGAGTCCAAGCTATTAAGATAAAAGTAAGCTGACAAGGGGAGGGGGAGTACACCATGCTTCTTATTTAACACAAATCACCCAACTACACAACATCCATCTGAGGATCCCTAAAAGAACAGAGATGTGAAACGGCTGAACTTCCCAAAAATATATGCTAAGTTTTTTAATATGATGTTTTGCCACTTATCCAAGCAGCTTCATGTGTCAGAACAAGTTAGGTAGGCAGAGTGATTGGATTAGCGGCAAAACATTTCAAACTAATAAAAAAAAGTGACTGAGAATCTTCATAGTTTTGTAATAATTCTTAGGGACAAAAAAGTACCATCGACTTTCAAAGTAAATTGGTGGAAAACATTATGATATTTGCTTATCTGTAAGACCATATATGCCTGCAATCTAAAATTCCTCATTTTAACATATTGATTGAACAGTTTTTTTTATATCAAAAGCCTTAAATTCTTTTGTATCACAATACTATTTTTAAACAAAAGCATAAGAATCTAAGGTTGGCTGAGCTACTGTATTTCAGAAAAAGGTCCAACATGTCATTGTTTCCAGGGCTTTTTTTCTCAGAGAAAAGGTGGCGGAACTCAAACCTGGCCACGCCCTCATCAAACCCTAGGACCGCCCCTTTAGAGAACAGGAATGCAAGTAAAATTTGGGAGGGGCTATTTCCGGTGCGGGAGGGGCTATTTCCGGTGCGGCCGGCCCGGAAAAAGGTGCCGGAA
>NW_015387053.1:213076-216513 GCF_001527695.2 Protobothrops mucrosquamatus | reverse complement strand
GCGGTTCCGCCGCGTTCCGGCTGAAAAAAAGCCCTGATTGTTTCACTCTTATCATGCAAAACAGTGAGAAAACCTACTGAGAAACATAGTCTCTATTTTGTATTTAGTAGATCCTGGGTATGTAGAACTTGCAAAAAGCAATATGCTGGTGCCAAAAGGTCTATGAGCACTTGTCATATAATTTGTGTATGGGTTTCAACAAAAAAGCGTGAACCAATCCAAAAAGTAGTAACCAACAAATCCATGCCAAATAATATACAAATGTTCGAGGCAAAAAACCCACTGATAAATCCAACAATCTCTAGTTACTTCTTAAGAATTTTCCCACATTATAAACAATCCAGAATGCTACTTCAAGTAATCAGTTATTTAAGCCTTTCCAGAGTTTGATATTTTTTTCCTGAAAGCTAAAATGGAACAGCTACCTGACTTTCAAATCTGATTTTTAAAAAAGAACACCTATGTTTATAAGACTTAAGATCAAAGAGAAAATTCGTGAAGTTTCTTACCTAGTATCTCACTTTCACTTCACTAAAATAACCAATATTTAACAAACTACCTATTTCCATATTCAGTACCCTAGTTAAGTTATATCAATGATTTAGTTTTGTTAATGTTCCTGATTTATAATACTACACTACCAAATGAACTTTGATTAACAAACTGGAAGATCTTCATCAATAAAATGGATGGAGATATCATTTTAAGACTCAATATGGAAAGCCAAATTATTATTAGGGGAAAAAATCATTCCTTTTTGAAATTACTAAAGTTCAAAAAAATAATTTCAAAAGTAGCCTAATCTTAAGTACCAAATAAATATTCTGTCAATTAGAGATGAGCATAGTTTGATTTGATAAAATACGTTTTTATTTTTAAAAAAACTAAGGAAAAAAATCTGCTGCATTGTAACACAGAATTATCATGAGGTATAGTCCCTTTAAGAACTGATAAAAATAACCTGTTGCTAAAGATCATTTACTACTTTTTTCTAAATCTTCTATTTTTAGAAAGGCCCTGATGTGATAAATTGCCTAATCTAGAAATAGCATTGCAGAAAATGTTTTTTTTTCTGATTTATGTATAAACAGAAAAAGCAGAACTAATTAAAACCTGATTTCTCCAAACGCAAGCAAAAAGCAGCTCTCTAAATGTGAAATTAAAATAGTTTCAAACCGTGAAACTTTTGAGGGTGAAGGTTCGTCCTCCGAGCTTGTGGATGGTTTCCGAACATTTCATTACCAGTCTAGGTAACATCTTCAGCAGAGTTTAGGGCAGGGGTAGGCAATTTTGGCTCTTTTATAACTCGTGGACTTCAACTCCCAGAATCCCTGAACCAGCTGGCTCAGGAATTCTTGGAGTTGAAGTCCACAAGTCATAAAAGAGCCAAGGTTGCCTATCCCTGGTTTAGGGGATGTCAGTGTCAGTGCTCTTCTGTTTATAAGGGCTTGGTGTGGTCACTAGGTCTTGTGATGAGTCAGGTATGGGTGTGTTAAGTGAGCGTCTTGTAATGGGTCTTGTGATGGGTCAGGTGTGAGATCAGTGAAAGTCTTGTGAGGGATCTTACATCACGTGAGGGTCATTAGGAGGTGAAGTGCTGGTTGAGGGGGGCTTGCCTGGGTTGGTTGAGGGTCGGTGCTATCTCGGGTTGGCTGTGCGGTTGATTTGGATTCTGAGGTGTTCGTAGGCTGGCGGTGGGTCAATGTGTCTGGAATTGCTTTGATGAATTCATGAGTATGGCGGGTGGTAGTGTGGTCGATTTTTGTGTTGCTCCAATCAAACTGGTGTTCTTTGGTGTCGGTGTGGGTAGAGATTAAGGATTTGGGATTGTGGCATTTGACTGCCAACCGGTGTTCGTGGAACCTGGTTTTTAATTGACATGATGTTTGTCCCAGAATTGATAGAATGGGTTGCAAATGTTACAGTTGATTTTTGTATCTTGCCCTTGGTTCTGGATAATTCCTGGCGGTGTGTGGCTATGGGTCTGTGAGCTATTGCTATTCCTAGAGGTTGGAGAATTCTGGCTGTCATTTCTGACACCCTTTTAGTGTATGGTAGGTTTAGTTTTTGTGCGGTGGTTGGCTGTGTGGTGTGTTGTGGTTTGGGTGCTGTGTGTTGAAATACGAAGTTTTGGGGATAGCTGTTACAGAGAAAGACATCTCTTCCATTTTTCTTAGTGTTGTGGTGCTGCAGTATGTCCTGACTCTTCTGAAGAGGGTCTGGACACAGCTTCTTTTGTATGTGGTGGGGTGGTTGCTTGTGAAGCTGGTCCTTGTGTGTAGGTTTGCAGCAGATGCGGGTTTGTAGTTCTCCTTGAAACTTTTTTCAGAGACCAACCCTCCTTGAGTGCCGTTACCTTTACCTATAAGCAGTTGCTGACAGTTAGTTGAGAAGATTCTTCTGCATAGGCTATAGCAATAAATCATTTTAATTGAATCTTCACATGTGGACCTGGTCTTTATGTGCCTGACATTTTCAGAGACTTATATGAATATTTCAAGAAGAGATATATTCTATAGGCTTCTTCTTCCCACAAGCTGGAACCAGTTGAAATATGGTGGGTCACCTGCTCACCTTAGACAACTGAGCAATGTTAACATAATGTCCATTTGTAGCTTTGGAATCACCTATCTCAGCCTTGTCAACCTCAACTGTACAGTAAGTTTAAGTCAAGACCAGCTCCATCAACAATACTTGTCATTGTCTTCTCCTGTATGTGTGTGTGTGTGTGTGTGTGTGTGTGTGTTTCCAATGTATTCTGGAGACTTGGGAGTTCCAAGTAGCTTCCCATCTAACTACTTATCTGGTGCAGCCTTGCTTAGCTATTTTAAGGTCAGCTTAATGCTGTCATCTGCTATGTTCAGTTCCTCACTTACTGATGAAGCTGATTTCTGATTTGGGGCTACTTAGTTACTTTCAGTACATCTTGCCTATAACATGTAGAGATGACCTTAATTCATATATGTTGCTTTGATGTCCTCAGAAGAAAGGTACAATATAAATTTAATAAATAACATACCAATAAACTCCATACCTAGTTGGTAGTCACTATCTCCTTCTAGTTTTATTTCTAAATAACAAAGCCATGGAAACAAGTCCTTCATGAACATTTCAGAATTGAGGCACTTTGAGGCTACAAAGGCCATTTGTATTAGCCATGCAGCAAAGACGATGGATGCTTAAGGGAAACTTAAACTTCATAAACAAACAAACAAACAAATACTCCCAAAGTAAACTGTAACATATGAGCTCTGCCAAAGTATTTTAAGAGAACAGAATATTAAAGAAAAGCACCGTGAGAATGAAGCGCAATCAACATCAAAAATTCCACCATCTCATGCAAAGGATGTGTGCAACTACAATATTTTATTAGTGAACAAATTATATAATAATAATAATAATAATAATAATAATAATAATAATAATAATAATAATAA
>NW_015387053.1:190397-212936 GCF_001527695.2 Protobothrops mucrosquamatus | reverse complement strand
TAACATATGAGCTCTGCCAAAGTATTTTAAGAGAACAGAATATTAAAGAAAAGCACCGTGAGAATGAAGCGCAATCAACATCAAAAATTCCACCATCTCATGCAAAGGATGTGTGCAACTACAATATTTTATTAGTGAACAAATTATATAATAATAATAATAATAATAATAATAATAATAATAATAATAATAATAATAAAGTTGGAAGGGACCTTGGAGGTCATCTAGTCCAACCCCCTGCTCAGGCAGGAAACCCTATACCATTTCAGACAAATGGCTGTCCAGTCTCTTCTTAAAAACTTCCAGTGTTGGAGCATTCACCACTTCTGGAGGCAGGTGGTTCAACTGGTTAATTGTTCTAACTGTCAGGAAGTTTCTCCTTAGTTCTAGGTTGCTTCTCTCCTTGATTAGTTTCCACCCGTTGCTTCTTGTCCTGCCCTCAGGTGCCTTGGAAAATACCTTGACTCCCTCTTCTTTGTGGCAGCCCCTGAGATATTGGAATACTGCTATCATGTCCCCCCTCGTCCTTCTCTTCATTAAACTAGACATACCCAATTCCAGCAGCCTTTCCTTATATGCTTTGGCCTCCAGTCCCCTGATCATCTTTGTTGCTCTTCTCTGCACTCTTTCTAGAATCTCAACATCTTTTTTACATCGTGGTGACCAAAACTGGATGCAGTATTCCAAGTGTGGCCTTACTAAGGCATTGTAAAGTGGTATTAATACTTCATGTGATCTTGATTCTATCCCTCTGTTAATGCAGCCCAGCACTGTGTTAGCCTTTTTGGCAGCTGCAAAAAACTTATTTAGAGGAGCATGAAATCAAAAAATACTATTTCTTTTCTGTTCTATTTCAGACTATCCCCGAGAATTCAAAAAGTTTCCACATTAACATTGTCTATAAAAGGATCTGAATCTTTAAGGCTTCTACATGGAGCACAGAGTATACTGACTGTTGTATCTCAGTCTCTTGATACACAGTTGAACCACAGGCTCACTCATCTTTTTAATTTTTAATATTTCCTTTTATTTCCCATCTGTTCACAGGGTTGCCTTGTTTAGATGAAGATGATCACTGGAACAAGAGACAGATCTTAGCTCCAAATTGACAGGTGCTACTGTAGCCTCACATTCTTGTTCTAAGAATATGTGCTCACTATGAGGCCTCTCTCCTAGTAAATATATTGCATAAAGCCTATTTTTGACAAAATCCACTACTAGGATACTATCCAAAGACCAAAAGGAAAAATAAACTTGGCCTGAAAAACTTGAAAGCAAAAAACCAACTGTTAGCAAAGGCTGAATATCTTCCAGTTGGCTTCAAAGGCAGTTCTTCGTTCCATTAGATATCCATTATTATGTGCTTAGTTGCAGTAAAAAGCACTTATCATCTGTGGGATCAGCAAAGAAAAGCTAAAGTGGTCAAAGTTTCTCTAGTTATATATATATAAAATAAACATTGGTCAGACTGATGAAAAAAATCTACACGGTGCGGATTCCTTAAACTCAGAAATTGGGGTTAATGAAATAAAATTGGGATGACATTTTAGCAAAATGAAATTTGCTATGGGGCTGACATACTGTGCTAGCCATTGTACAGTTTATTTCTTAACACACATTACATTAGCACAGCTATTGCTATTTTTTAAACCAAGCTTAATGGCAAACTTCTACAAACAAGGATATTCAGCAGATGTGTGGATTTCAACTCCGAGTGGCATGGTGGTCTAGTGGTGAAGACGCTTGCCCCCCCCCACTTGGAAGGTCGAGAGGTCAATGCTAGGTAGCGGCAGATATTTCCCTCCTAGGGCGCAAAGAAAAAAATATCTGCTGTGAACGCCACATGGCGTCAGAAAGGCATCGACCAGTAAATGCTCAGCTCCATCCAGTTGCCCCGACTCTAACCCGAACTAAGGGATTACAGGGTCAAAAAAGGAAGTGTGGATTTCAGTTCCAGAATTCTCCAAGCAGACTGAACTTACTGATTTTATTGAAAACAAAGGCAAAAGCTGTCCAGTCGTTTCCGACTCTAGGGAGCGGAGCTCATCTCTGACTCTTAACCGAGGGAGCTAGTGTTGTCCGAAGACCGTTTCCGTGGTCATGTGGCCAGCACAATACGCAGAGGTGCAAAGAACACGATTACCTTCCCAACCAAAGTGATATCTATTTATCCCCTCACTTTTGCATGCTTTTGAACTTCTAGGTGGGTAGGAGCTGGGGCAAGGAACAGGAGCTCACCTCATTGCCTGGTGCTCAGGTTTCAAATCTGGTCTGTCAGCTTTCCAGCTGACAAACTCAGCATCTTTAACCACTGAACCATCGCACACACACCCTTGTTAAAGATACGAATCGCTTAAATTATATCATCAGTTTAGGACTTCAGCTATATACATCTTTCTCTCTATCTATTCCATCACCAACTGTCCTTTGATGAGTTGTGGTGGACTTCTTTCTACTTTTTTTTCTTCTACTGGGTTTTGTCTGGAGAAATACCATCCAAATTTTGCATTTACTGGCACATGTGCTGGGAATACAACTATCAACATACGCTCTGATTTAGGAGTTCTTGGGAATTCCAATAAAAATACTTTTGATGGGTACCAGTCTGGGAAAGGCTATCATATAGAGCTCTGGATATCTCACAATATTATGCAGTACAAGTAATCTTTGCTAAATGAGGTCATTTTACGACCGTTTGAAGTCACGAAGGCAACAGAATGAGTGCTTTATGGCCCATAAAGCACCCTCGGCCATCATAATGGCTGCCATCCCTGCAGTCACATGACCACATGTCCAGTGGGTCAGTTTTAATGGCACGCTGTGGTCACATGATGTATTTTGCTCATTTACGGAAAAAAGTTTCCCATTATTCAAATTAATGGGTTCACTTAACAGCTACTGCAAAAATGGACATAAAATTACTTTGCATCACACGGGTGATCACTTTGGTCACCCTAATGACTTGTGACCAAAATTCCAGACTCTATTATGGTTGTAAGTCAAGGATTACCTGCATAAGAATTAGCTGAAATCAGCAACTGTTCTGTAACACAGAGTTTACATGTCTGTTGTATCTCAAGTTTCGTTCTGGGATAAGGACACCTCACAAACTCAAAATTTAAAGTGCACTTACTGTACTGTTTTCTCAACACTGTATTAAGTTTAACTAATTCACAGCAAGTCGGTGTGCCTTTTCGTTTTAATGAAATGAAATACAGTCAAAACATTCTACCCTTGTTCCACTAAACGTTGTTTCTAGGAACTGTCTTGCAATCATATGTTCATTTAGAATTTATTCCTTCAGATCAATTAACCTAAAGTGGTTAAATAAATGAACCATAAACTGTTGGCCGAATGGAAGTTCACGGCCCAATGCCCTGAATGCACTTTTAAAAAGGTGGAACTAGAAATGTACTTTTAAAAACATGATACAAGCATGACTGTATGAACAGAATTGTGATTTAATGCATGAAGCAACTCAAGCAGTGAATACATCTGAAAAACATGTCAGTTGAGGAAGGCTTAGTACGAAGGTACGGCACAGAGCTGAGATGAAAAAGAAATAAGGAAGCAGGCAGCTTTCTTAAACAGACAGTGTCTATGGAGATTCTTTCTTGAAGTCCAGTTCTGAAAACTGGACAAGACAGTCCAGTTGGCTCGCAAAAAGCATCTTTGGGTTAAACAGGCAGTAGATCTTACGAACAATAAACAGTGGAAAGGAAATGGAAAATTCAATCAAATAAAATATACTGGGAGGGATACGCTTATAAGATATAAAATAGAAGTAACCAGAAAGACAAGTGGGAGCTATTACTGTACTGCAATTTAAGAGATTTATTTGTGGGCCCAATTTTAGGTCTATGGGCCAGAATAAACAACTTCACTATTTAAGTTAGAGTTATGCCAAATATTTATCTTATACTCATTTCCAACATCCTCATTCTACCTGATGGAAAATAAATTGCTTTCAGACATTTTCCCAAGGTCTCAGCAGGTACAGCATCTATGTTCAAAACTAACCAGGATTATTCATGGCATGCCTTTCTACCTGAGAATTCTAGAGTGGTTGACTAGAATGGTTTTTTTTTTTAAAAAAGAAATTATTGAAGTACCGTATTTTTCGCTCTATAAGACGCACCTGACCATAAGACGCACATACCGGTACTATACTATTTCTCTTTCCCTCTTTCTCTCCCTCTATTTCTCTCTCCCTCTCAAAGATCCTTAAAATCCTTAAAGGTTATGCTTGGGCGGAAGACGTTTTCTTTTACAGATGGGGCGGGTGGGCCTGACATTCGCGCGCAGGCAGGACCCCGCCCGCCGAGCCACCACTTCCCCATCGCCCTCCACGCCAGCCGGCTCCATCTCCAGACCTCCCAGCTGACGGGCGCAGGTCCGGGGCTCGCCAGCTGACGGGCGCAGGAGGTAGGCGCCGCCGCGGCCTCCCAACCGCGCCGCCGTGGCCTCCCAGCCGCTTGCTTCTTCGGCTGGAGCAATTGCAAGGGCTTGCATGGTCGAATCCTGCGCGCGAATGTCAGGCCCACCCGACCATGCAAGGGCTTGCATGGTCGCCGGTGGCGGGGAGCGCGTCAGCGGCCCTTGGGGACCATGCAAGCCCTTGCAATCACTCCAGCCGAAGAAGCAAGCGGTTGGGAGGCCGCGGCGGTGCGGTTGGGAGGCTGCGGCGGTGCCTACCTCCTGCGCCCGTCAGCTGGCGAGCCCCGGACCTGCGCCCGTCAGCTGGGAGGTCTGGAGACGGAGCCAGCTGGCGTGGAGGGCGATGGGGAAGTGGTGGCTCGGCGGGCGGGGTCCTGCCTGCGCGCGAGTCAGGCCCACCCGCCCCTTCTGTAAAAGAAAACATTTTCCGCCCAAGCATAACGCCAGCAGTTCTGTGCCACAGAGGCTTGAAACATGGAGGCGCGGTATGCGGAGTGGTGCGGTGGGAGGCGGCATTTGCTCCATAAGACGCACAGACATTTTCCCCCATCTTTTGGGGGGGGGAAAGTGCGTCTTATAGAGCGAAAAATACGGTAGGCAATGGTAAATCATCTTCAAAATGATGCCTGGAAAACTTCATGGATGCCACCATCAGGAATCAATCACATATACCTAAAACCACACGCACAATAGTCTCTCACAAATATTCACAATGTAAGCAGGAACTCAAAGATGCTTTTTCATGTGGCAACTGGACTGTGACCTGGATGATGAGAATCTCCACAGACATTAAACAGGAACTCCTTCCCTGCCTCTTTGCTGCTATCATAGTCATCTTATCATAGAAGGTTACAGTATGCTGGCTGGGGAATTCTGGGAATTGAAGTCCACACATCTTAAATTTGCCAAGTTTAAAATCTTTCATCATATTTTATCTTTCCAGCAATGTGCAGCCTCTTTGATTTCCTACTCTTCATTTTACCCTCTAAGGAAAACAATGTGGAAGCTCTGGACGATTTTCCAGATCAAATCAATGTATAAGTGATTAGGCAAATATATAAATAAAATTCTCTTATCACCCTTATGAATGATATATGTCTTCCTTAATCTCGGATCTTCTACCAGAGACCTGGCAGTTTGAAGGATCTGCAAAGTTTCTTAGATGTTCTTAGTACTACTCTTCTTGACAGAGAGAGCTCATACTGTTCTTGGGATCTATATAATTCCTGGGGTCTATATATTTCTATAATTCCTGGGATGATATAGTGGCAGGATAGTTCAGTGGTTAGAGCTCCTGCCTTTGATTCAAATCCCAGCTGGGGACCAGAACCATCACCAAAAACATCAGACCATCAACAAACCTCAAAATCACCAGGAATTCTAGAGGACCAGAAAAATGAGGTAGAAGAACAGCAACGATAAACCAATAAGAAAATATTTTATTATTATTATTTTCAGAGAAAATGCTACTGTAAATTTAGGAATGTTCAAAAGTCCAGCGTAAAGCTGGTAAGGAAGTGAGTAGAATAAAATGAAAAACAAACTGATAATTTAATATAATGTATATAATAAACTGTCTAGGAGGCCCAACTTGTCTACTGGACCTGGCTTTTAGTACGCCCTGTCCTTGACTTACGACCACAATTAAGTCCAAAACCTCCGTTGCTAAGCAAAACAGTTACGTGAGTTTTGCCCCATTTTATGAACTTTCTTGCCACAGTTGTTAAGTGAATCACTGCAGTTGTTAAGCTAGTAACATGGATATTAAGTGAATTTGGCTTCCCTATTGACTTTGCTTGTCAGAAAGTCGCAAAAGTGACCCCGGGACACTGCAACTGTCATACATATGAGTCAGTTGCCAAGCATCTGAATTTTGATCATCTGATCACGAGGATGTTGCAAAGGTCATTAAATGTGAAAAACGGTCATGAGTCACTCTTTTCAGTGCCATTGTAACTTTGAACAGTCACTAAAAGAACTGTTGTAAGTCAAGGACTAGCTGTATATGAATATTTCACAACACATGGCTCTTTCTCTCTCTCTCTCTCTCACACACACACACACACACACATACACACACACCTGTAATGTCTGACATGCCATCAACCCTAATTCCACTTCTTGTCATCTCTGTGTTGCAAAGCAGTAGTAAGACATGACCTCAGTGTAGTCAATAATGCTTTGGCCACATAGCAGGGTAAAGGAGTGGCAATACACACTAATGCCAACCAAAGTTCACTGACAAATGAAAACGTAAGATAAAGTCATGACAGGCAGATTTCGAGGCAACTGAAGCAATCATTAAAAAGAGCAGTTAGAGCTGGAATGAGTAACTAGGATTGCCTAAGACAGAAAAGACTATCTTGAGCCCTAGAAGTCTGAACTGCAAATAGCTGAGTTGACCTGAATGAATGTAACTGTGTAAAACTAAAGTGCCCTTCATTACGCAGGCAGGAGATCAAAACAGAATTATAATTATTGGTGACCTCATTTGACCTGTCATAGGACAAGTACAATAGCTCTGATTGTTGCCAATTAATAACCCCTACAATATCGTTGCTCTGGCCTTCTATCAGCAACTTTTACACGATGACGTGTGATGTATATTATCCTCACTCTTGGCCTCCGCATTTAGCAAGTCATAAATGTCCCTTATGCTCAAGAGTAAGTATATGAGAAGGCCTTTAACTTATTAACTGTTTGTCACCGTGCACACTTATGATCCACACTTGCATTCACTATTGATTGGATCTTTGATTTCCACCCTGATGTAGATCTCAAAACATTTGGAGCCACATCTCCAGGGAAGCATTCTGCAGAATGCTTGATGTGCTCATTAACAGCAAGAAGAAGGCAGAAAGGAGATAAAGTTATTCATCATCTGCATTATGCATGTCCTGTAGTTGTCTACAGCTGTCACCCCCAATTTCTCCAGATTTCCCCACCCGCCTGAGAATCATATAACAGAAGAAACTGCAGTCATCCAGCTATATAAAGGCAATGGACAGCTGTACAATCTGAGGGTGGTGTGGATTCAGAGTGACAAATGCTGTAATTGAGTACCAAATTACTGTCACACATGGACAGGAAATTATAGTGTGCGCCTAGTAATAATAATGATAATAATATCATAATAGTGTGTGAGAGATCTGTTTGGAGAGTCCAGGAATGTATCAATCTCAGAAGGTCAAAGGGATGTAAATTGTAGCCTCTCCTTTGCTCATCTTGTTTAGGAAGACTCAGCTTCCTATATTTTATTTATTTATTATTGCTGTCGGGTCACAAACAGTGATTCTAACAGTCAAGTAGTCCTTGACTTATGACAAACAATTGGAACCAGAATTTCCATTGCTCAACAAGGCAGTTGTTAGGAAATCATGCCCGATTTTATGATCTCTTTTGGCACAGTTAAGCAAATCACATGGACATCAAGCAAATCCATGGACCTTGCTTGACAGAAGCCAGGTGGGAATGTCACAAATCAAGATTACATGGCCTCAGGACATTGCAACCGTCATAAATACACGCCAGTTGTCAAGCATCCAAATTTTGATTACATGACCGTGGGGATGCTGCAATCGTTGTCACCTTTTTCAGTGCCATTAGTTGTAAGTTGAGGACCACCTGTACAAGATTAAAACAAACCACCACTATCACCCCCCCTCAAAAAAAATAGCCCTATAATGTTTCACACAGGAGTCATAACTCATAACACTTCCAAATTCTGCACCAATGGTGTCAAAGGTCATCCAAAGAATCAGAAGGAACACACCTATTTCCAAGTGCCATTTTTGATGAGAGAAATGTGACAGTAGGGCTTCCACTTATTAGAAACATGAATGCAAATGGGCACTGAATGGCTTTGAAACGTATTTGCCCACCTTCTCCAAGCTGGAAAATTCATCTCTCATAATCTGCAACCAGCATAGTTGGCAACCAGCTCCCGTAATAGTTCTTATGGAACTGAGTTTTAACACATCTGGAGGGCATCAGTTTGGGAAGGAGACACATAAACAAAGGAATACCAGCCCAGGGAGGATTGCCCAGCTAATTGGCAATGTTAGCTGGAAAGCCGCTGATCTTTCCTGCAATCTGGTTGCAATTTCTGGGGTACATATGGCTTGCTTCACCACATATCTTCAATTTATTTTCTCTTTCTTGGAGCGGATTGAATCATATCCTTCCCCATGCAGGCCCTTTTGTCTATTTTCATATATGTTCTGATTCAGTTCTTTGTGCAGACAGATTCTTTCCTTGGAATAGAAGGACTGTCACTGCCACACCACACCCAGCAAATCTGCAGAACGTAACAGACCATAACATCTGATGGAGGACTTGTGTATCTTGTCCAGAATTTTTAAAGAAAAAAAAAGTAAAAATACTGTAGTTGTTTTTTAAGATACTCAGAAGCAGTATTTTGATGCTTGAAAATCCATTGTGCAATCCAACAGAGTTCTGTTCTTAGCCAGAGACATTGTTTGTGCCTTACTATTGCTTAAATTTGCAACATAAAGGAAAAGAACACCACCAAGCCAAAACTAAGCCCCACTCATGTTAACTAAAATCAATGAGGCTTAGTTTTGGCTTGGTGGTGTTCTTTTCCTTTGTAAAATCCAAAGGGTCAAAATGATAAAGGCAGCATCACACTGCTATAAACAAGCTCCAGCCTTTTCTTATGTCCTTGCTATGACATATTTTTACTTTCAAAATTTGTCCCCACTTGAGCTCGCCCTTATCCCATCTGCAGACTCCTGTTCAGGGCAACCCTTTCAGAGATAGTTACATGAGAAAACGCTAGTGTGATGCTGCAAAATGATTGTTGTTGTTTTTACCCAAAGTAGCTCATATCTGCTGGTAGTCTGATTCCACTTCAAAAGGGTCTGCTGAGATGATTAACCCAATATTCTGCAGGACCATCTGGGAGTTTTTGAACTAACACGAGATTCAGGGTATAGAATATAGATGAAGCTCTCTGTAGCATAAGTAAAAGCCACTAGTATGACTCACCTGGTTTATCTGTGCAGCTGGTAGGATTATATGCAGCTGGATTTAGGAGGCGATTAATGTGTCACCAAAATAGGGAATGATACAAACCAACTTGGAAGAATTGGTAGTGTGCCCCTTTTTGAAAAAGCCATCTCTCGTCCAGAAGTTTTATGGGACAATCTCCAGCCTTTTCATTTTGAGGAACATTTTGAAAAATGTATTTGAACTGGGGAATGAATCATCTGTCACCAGGGCTTGGAGAGAGTATATATCCCTTCTGATCCTTTTGGTGACTTTTGATACCATCAATCATTACATCTTCAGTGCTAGAAGGAAGTGGGGCTCTCTCTCTCTTTATATATAGATAATCTATGACTTATGACCACAACTGATCCGCAAAAGGGGATCACATGACCCCAGGACATTAAAACCTTCATAAATATGAACCTGTTGCCAAATGTCTGAATTTTGATCACATGACCGTGAGGATGCTTCAACAGTTATAAGTGTGAAAAGCGGTCATAACTCACTTTTTTCAGTGCTGTTGTAACTTTGATCATTAAATGAACTGTTGTAAGACAAAGATAACCTGTATTCCCACCTCTTGGCATTCAAAAAGGTTTTGTTGTCGTTATTGTTGTTGTTCTGCTAAGCATTTGATCACTGATAATACTTGGATTGTCTATTTAGGTTTAGAATAGATTGTCATTTGTTATCTTTATTACGATTACTTCAGTTTATCGTGTGCCACAGGCAATGTTTTCATACATCAAGCTCTATCTAAGGGCATGGGAATTGTAAAGATACCATCTTTTGTTGTAGTTCAGTAGCTAAGTCATGTCTAACTCTTTGTGACCCCCATGGAACATAGCACACCACACACACACACACACACACACCGTCCTCCGCTATGTCTCAGAGTTTGCCTAAATTCACGTTCACTGCATTGATGACCCTATCTAACCATAAAACGGTAGTATCTAATTATGTAGATATTACTGATATTGTTCTAAAAGACCTTGACTTCTTAAGTGAGCCACCTGTAAGTATTATAAATAAATAATTAAATGATCAGAATTAAGTCCTATCGACTTCAGTAGACCTTCTTCTAAATTAAGCCAGGAACATTTTTCCTGTATCCTACAGATTGCTCGGTGGTTCAATAATTATGCTTTGTCTATAGGTGATACTCTAGAGAAAGTTGAATAAAGATTGATTGGCTTCCCCTTGCTGTTAAAGATGAAATTCAGAAATACATACATTAACTCTCACATGACTTGGGCTAATCCCATTATTGTCATACGAGAAGTCCTTTGACTTAAGAGTTGGTTCAAAGTTGGTTCAGTTACAACGGATTTTTAAAAAGCTACAGTACTTATGACCCTTCCTTGAAGTTATGACTTCTCCCTCACGGTCATGTGATCACATTTCAGTTGCTTGGCAACAGGCTCACATTTACGACTGGTGGCAACATTCTGTGGTCAAGTGACTGCACCATTTTTGCAGTTTAAGGACCTTGTAATTGCTTTACAACCTTGATGACTCATTTTACAACCATCATAAAAAATCAAGTCTGGTCATGTGGTGCCTTGACTTTTGACCATAACGAAATTCTGGGCTCCATTGTAGTCCTAAACTGAGCAGTATTTTGAACTGAAATCCAACAAATAGTTAATTTGAATTTAGACCAATTGTTCTATGTTAAGAATACATAGGCTCTTCTTGGCTATATCCCCAGTATTTAGAATCTATCCAATCACCAAGAATTATGGAGCTTTTATGCCTGAGGCATGTCAAAAAAAGAATTATTATATAAGACTGGCAGGATAAATGTATCCATTATTTGCAATAATTGGTTGTTGATTCTTATTTGACAGCATCTGAATTGGTCCCCCTTCCTTTTTTGGCAAAAGGGCAACAAAAGAACTTTTGAGCAATTTGGTAAAGTGCTGAGAATGGTTTTTTTAATGACATAATTCTCTAGCTTTATTTCTTTTCCTTTCACTTTACTATTATATCATGATTAACACATACACACATAAATCTCTTTCTGTACGTTTAATGTAATAAAATACATTTTAAACATTTTAAAAGAAAGTCAAAAGCCACTCAATTGCCTAAACATAACCAATATTTTTTTTAAATAAACCCTAATCATTCGCATTTAAAGTCTAATACTTAATTAGATTAGGCCACAATCTTATGAACAAATGGAAGCTGCATTAAATTCACAGGAGCAGTTGATCTGTAAGACTCCATTCACCCTAGCAGTTTAAGATGGCTTTAGCCTTTTAATTACAGCTATAAATATTTCTGCTATAGTAATGTGCATGCTGGACAAAAGTCAATGCTATATTAAATAGGATGTTAAAGCAACACAAAATTGTACAATACAGCAATGGTATTTTATTTGTAACTTCTAGACATAAACAAAACTAAAAGTTCTGCGCAAGTCTATTTGCACTGTCATCCAAACAATTTACCAGAATGGATGAGAACTCGGCCTAAAACAAAGATGTAAACATTTTCACATTAAATGTTAGGTGAAAGATGTTACTTATATTCAGTGCTTTTTTTCTATAAAAAATAAAAAAGGTGCCGGAACTCACACACATCATACAACCCACCTTGCCTATCCTATAAGGTTCCATCCAAAAAAGGTGCCGGAACTCCGTTCTGGACGTTCTATGAGAAAAAAAGCCCTGCTTATATTTCAAAAACCAGACAGCTAGCATAAAGTAATGAACATTTTAAAGTGATTTAGCTAAGGAACAACGCTGGTGCCTATTTTAAGATTCATACATTAATACAGATATTCCTTGTCTTACAACCAGGCCCTTAGTGATCATTCAAAGTTATGACGGACTTCTTTGGGGCACTTATGTCCTGGTTCTGAATTTCTGACAGCTGGGCTCCCCATAGTCATGTGACTGTGTGTCAGGCACTCAACAATGGCCCTGCATTTACAGTTATTTGTAATATCCCATGGTCACATGACCACATTTTACATGTTTGCCCAAAACTGGAATTTACTTCCGGGTTTTCAGCAATAAAAGCCCACTGTAAACCATTGGTTCACTTAATGCCCACAATAAAAGGCTGTAAAATCAGGCCTGTCACCTGGGTGACCTGCTTATCGGCAGTCACAACTTACAACCGTTATAGTCACAAGAAGGACTACCTGTAATCTAAATATATAGTTGCATTAATTTTCTATACATGTGCAATCTCTTTACCCAACCAGTTTTTTAAAAAAAAATAATTAGAATACACATACATATACACAAAGACAACACTGAAAAGGCCAAGAAACAAATGGAGAGTTGACCTAAGGACAGCATACCAGCCACCAGGAATCAGGTTTTAATATAAAGGTACAGTTTGTAGATACAGAATTCAGAAACCACACTGAAGCCAAACAAGACTGCAACTGCTAATCCCCAAGGAAATCCTAATGACATCAACACCCTGGATTCCAAAAAAACAAAGGCAAATCAAAACAGTACAATATCCTACAAGACTTCTATGTACATTGCAGCTTCCTGCATGCTTGCTCAGATTTGCTGCAATGAGCTCTACTATTCTCCAGACCAGATTATAAGGATTAATCAGATATTCTAGAAGAGAGAAACTGCATCTTATCCCTACTTCAATAACAGAAGAGATTCTGCCCATAACTGAGTTGAATTTAATTGAAAACTTCTCAAAAGGCCAACTCCTGTATCTTGCTTCCTCAGGATGATGTGTTCTGTTTATCAAAAAATTAATATAAAGGCAGTTCCAATGAAGGAGAATATTTGTAGCTCAGGGTTGATATGAGGGGTCCTTGGTGCTCTCCTTGCTTGTTTTCTTGCAGACGTTTCATTACCTTAGCTAGGTAACATCCTCATTATCTTGGCTAGGTATCATCCTCACTGATGATATTACCTACTGTGTTTCCCCGAAGGTAAGGCCTACACCAACAATAAGCCCTAGCTTGATTTTTGGGAGTAGGCCTAATATAAGCCCTATCCCCAAAATAAGTCCTAGTTTTGGGGTGAGGCACACACCTAAAAATCAAGCTAGGGTGGGGGGTGGAGGTTTGGAACTGCCCCATCCACCCTGCATCCACTTACTTTGCAGCCAGGCCTCTCCTTGCCAGCCTACGTCTTCTTCTGAAGTCTCTTCTGGAAGCCAGGCCTGCATTTCTCAGTCACAGGGCTTTCCAGAAGGCCTATGCAGCCAAGAACCAAGCTATGGATTCAATCTCGGTTCTCGGCTGCTTAGGCCTTCTGGAAAGGCCTGATTGCAAAATGCAAACCCGAATGCAGCTGCAGAACTTCGGACCCAGAAGAAGTGGACCGGCTGGGTGGGGCTGTCGGTGCCGGAGGTGAGATAAGGCCTACCCTGAAAATAAGACCTGGTGCCTCTTTTGGAGGAAAAAAAATAAGACCCGGTCTTATGGTCTTATTTTGGGGAAAACACGATAGTTAAGATGAGGAAATATCTGCAAGAAAACAAGCAAGCTCGGAGAGCACCAAGGACCCCTCATATGGGTTGTTCTTGACTTACAACCATTTGTCTAGTGATCATCACAAAGACACAGAAAAAAAGTGACTTACAACGATTCCTTGCACCATGACTGTCACAGCATCCCCATGGTTACATGATCAAAATTCAGAAGCCTGGCAACCGGCATATATTTTGCAGCATCCCAGGGTCCTGTCATTGTCATTTGCAATCTTCCCAGCCAGCATATCCAACAAGCAAAGTCAACAGAAGCCAGATTGTTGAATGATCACCATGGTTCACTGAACAACTACAGTGATTTGCTTCACAACCGTGGCACAAAAAAGTTGTAAAAATTGGGCATGGCTCACTTAACAAATGCCTCGATTAGCAAGAGAAATTCTGATCTCAGTTGTGGTTATAAGTCGAGGACTACCTGTATCCTTCATCTTCCTTCAATCCTTTTTTTAAAACAAAATGGATTTGTAGAAGAAGAAAAAAAATAGTGTACGATGTTTAGTTCAGTAATTGCAAATAAACGCATTTCATGTACATAGAGATCTGCCTAGAAACTGGACTTTTTTTAAGAAAATAGTTTCGTTTAGTTTTCGTCACTCAGCACAGAAAACTGCCAAATTAGTGTTAAAAGTTTCTGCAATATCTTTTTTCCTCTCCAATTATTTTTCAAGACAAAGCCAACTCAGCTGTCTCATCTGTGTCAATGGAGTTTTCTCCTAATCCTATAATATTACACTCCGGTAAAAGTGCATAAGCCTAGGAACTGTAATTTCCTTTTTGATTTGTGTTGCAGAAACAACATATAGACTAGGGGTGTCAAACTGGCAGCCTGTGGGCTGGATGTGTCACACACAGGCAACGCCCATCCTGGCTCCACAAAGGCAAAAAAAAGTCGTGATTCGATCGAGTTTGACACCCATGATATGGATGATGGCTTAACTAGCCAACTGCTGTCCAGAATTGCTAGGGTGATAAAAAGGCAAGAGAATGAAACCTTATGATATCCAAAACTTTCTGCCAATGGTTTGTGTCCCTGCAAATGCCATTTTCCACCACGTTTTGGAGCTGACCCTCAAACCTTGAGCTGTTGAGCCTGAAGGAACTAATGTCCATAATATTTCTTCTTTGGCTTCAAGCAATGCCTAGAGGCATGGCTTGTTTTTGTTTTAACTGTATTCGTAAAGAAAAACCTCCCGTCAGCATCTATTCAGAGTTAGATCATCTTTTTAGCAGGAGTAAAAAGAGATGATGACTTAAAGCTATAACTGTACCAAAGACCCTTCTCTGGATCCTGGTTATTAGCTCTCCTAACAGAAGAAACAAGGACGCAATTACACACACATACTCTCCAGCATTAATATGCATTTCAAGCTGCAAGACCAGCCTAAATTTGGAATGTTTTTGTCATGCTAAAAGTGACAACTGGTATTATTCCTGGCTCTATGTACAGGAATATAAACAAGTCTCTCTCTTTCCCTCTCTCTCTCGCTCTCTCTCACACAGACACACATACACACACAAAGGAAGATGACAATGCATTGCAGTATTGCAGCTTGGCATTCAGTAAGAAAAAATACATTCACTGGTTATTTAAAATAAGATTTCAGGTACTGGAAGTACATGTAGCTTAAGATTTCTACATATCAGTTTCAAAAAATAACGGGAGACTTCTCACTAAAGCAGGAAATTAGGGAGAAAAAGTTGTCTAGTGACCAGGTTCATGAATTTTAAAATGGGCTGAGTAAAATATTCATTTTGGAACTTGAACAAAACAGAATAAAAGTGGAACTATCATCTTCCATTATTTGAAAATTATACTTCTCTGGATGCTGCCTAAAATTTTCTTCATGAATTATTTAGACATTGCAACTCTGCTATCGTGTCATCCCAATCCTTCTTTTCATTAAACCATACCCAATTCCTTCAACCTCGTATATTTTAGCCTCCAGCCCCTAATCATCTTTATTGCTCTTCTCCGTGCTCTTTCCAGAGTCTCAACATCTTTTTTATATCATGGCAACCAAAACAGGATGCAATATTTCAAGTGTGGTCTTATGAAGACATTATAAAGTGGCACTAACACTTCACGTGATCTAGGTTCTATACTTCTGTTAATGCAGCCTAGGACGGTGTTGGCTAAACGCTTTCAATTTGTAAATGAACTGATGCCCTGGATGCCCTTTTGGGGTGCTTGGAGATTGTGAAGGGCTGAAAGAAACAACTGAACCCTAAGACAGAGTGGCTATAGGTAAGAGGTTTCTCTGTATCCATGGGCTTATCATCTTTGGTTCCTGATGCACTGCCCCCAGATGAACCCAGCGCATAATCTGGGGGTCCTCCTAGACTCACAACTCCTGCTTTTGAAGAGCAGGTTGCAATCATGGCTAGGAGGGCCTTTGCTCAATATCCTGCACGCCAGTTATGCTCTTTCAGAATAACAGAGTTGGAAGGGGCCTTGTAGGACTTCTAGTCCAATCCCCTGCTCAAGCAGGAAAGCATGTACCATTTCAGACAAATGTGTGTCCAATCTCTTCTTAAAGATCTCTAGTGTTGGAGCACCTACAACTTCTACAGGCAAGTTGTTCCACTGATTTAACTGTTCAAACTGACAGGAAATTTCTCCTTAGTTCTCCTTGCTTACTTTCCATCCATTGCTTCTTGTCCTGCCTTCAGGTACTTTGGAGAATAGGTTGACCCCCTCTTCTTTGTGACAACCCCTTAGATATTGTAACACTTCTATGATATCACCCCTAGTCCTTCTTTTTATTAAACTAGACATATCCAGTTCCTGCAACCACTTTGATCTGATTTCCTGGATCAAGAACTCCTTCTTTTGATCACTCATCCCTGGTCACCTCCCATATGGAATATTGCAATGCATTCTACATAGGGCTACCCTTGAGGAGTATCCAGAAGCTGGTGCACACTGGTGCAGAATGCAGTGACACAAGCAGTCTTGGCTTCTCCTAGGGTTGCAACACCTCTGCTATGGCAGCTGTATTGGGTCCAATTCAAGGTGTTGGTTATCAGCTTTAAAGCCCTTCATGGCATGGGACCAGATTATCTGAGGAACCATCCCATCCCAATGATATCATTCTGTCCCATCATTTTAGGCAGGGAAGGATCCAGGGAAAGTGGGATGGATGGATGGAGAGAGGGAAGGAGGGAAGCTCCCATCTAGCCATGTCATGTGATGGATCTGAGTAGATTCTGTTAAGTTTAAATCAAACAGCCATGAGTCACTGCTTGATTAAATGACTTCAGTATATTAGAGTATAGAGGTATATGAGATCTGTCTTCAGCTGAAGGAACCAAGCATAATTCTTGGAAAGTATGAACAAATCTGCATTCAAATATCACACAGCCACTTGGAAATGAAAGAGAGAACAGATTGTTATGCTAATAAAATTGGCAGTAATTTTAGGAGTGTTAAAAGATCAAAAAATCTCCCTTAATACCACAAATCTTCACCAACAAAACAGCATAACAGTTGCAGAATTTAGACAGGTTTTATTAACACTTAATGGACTTTCTCCAGCTCTGGTGAATTATTTCTAAAATACAATGGAAAGACAATACTCTTTATTTTCTAGTAGAACTCTCACAGGTAGCTACAGGCACAGAGAAACCAGAGAGTTACCTTAATCTTTAGATGTGACCTAAATTATACCGGCAAACATCCTTTGTATTCACAGTCACAAAAATCTGCCCAGTTCAAAACGAAAGAGAACAAAGTCTCATAACTCAGCATCTGCACATAAAAGGACACCATAAAACAGAATTCAATCCTAATACTCACAAGCATTTACCTTTTATCGAACTATTCATTATCAAAAACCAACTCAGCACCGCGGATAAAACAAGATCATTGTTTCTTATTAGTCTCACTTCCTCACAAGAACATAAAAACAGTGCTCTAGATAAAACTGAAGGCCACTTTTAGCTACAGTAATACTCTTTCTCACAGTGGCCAGCCAAGTGGTCACAAACGGAAATGGACACACATTCCTCACCTATCACCCTTCTCTGTCACGAATCTTTAGAAGCTGCCCCCAAATTGCAAGTATCACTGAATCTCAAGACAAATAGCTCCTCTATGAATTTATCTTTGAAAGCCACCCAAGTGAGTGGCCCTCAGTTAGTTTTGTGGTGTTAAGCTCCACTGGTTAACAATGTGAGAAAAGAGACAGGAACTTTCCAGTTGCTTCACACTGTTCTCTAAATTATAATGACGTTTGTTACAGAAGTCAGTTTGCGAACGATTTACAGGTAGCCCACATTTAGTGATCACAATTGGAACTGGCCTCTTGTTAAACTCAAGCAGTCACTAAGTGAAACCATGACTGTGCTTACGATCTTATTTCAGCTCTCCTTTGCTTTATAGATCTGCAAAGGTCATAAATGGGGGCACTGATTGCAAAGTTATTTTTTCATCACTGTTATAACTACAGATAGTTGACGACCAATAGATGTTTCCATGTGCAGCTTTTTTACAATTCCTTACATGTCTCTTTCTCTCTTCCTCTCAGATTTACATAGGTGTTCCTCATTAAAATTCTGATATGTTCATTTTATTGGAAAGTTTCCCTACTTTCTCTTCTCAGTGTTGCTTTTAACCTAGAAAACAGAATGGGAACAGGAAAAAAATAACTCTTTCCAAGCTTCCTGTTCTAGAACCTCTGCTAAGTTGTATTCACTGACAACCGGTCTATTCTTTCCAAAATATGTGTCTTATTTTTTGTATTTATAACAGAAATTTGTTTTTAATATGTTTTAAGATTGCTCATCACCCAGAGTCACTTGGTGAGATGGTTGGCAATACAAAACGAACGAACGAACGAACGAATGAATGAATGAATGAATCAATCAATCAATCAATGAAATGCTGCAGTCTTTTCCATCAGCCAGTTTGTTCTGCAGATCTCTAATCCTGCTTGCTTTTGAGGAATCCTCAGCTGCAAATTCCAGCTGTGCTGGATTCATACACAATATCCAGTCAACACAACAACCATCCAATACCTATAATATCCAATAGCTACAACAATCTCTCCCACTGTTATCAATTCTGTCTCTTTATCCTCATTTACCAACAACAACTGGGATCAGCAACTATATTGCTAAGCAATACGGTCATAAAGCGGAATGTTATCTGACTACACATTGACTTACAACATCAATTCCAACTGAGGCCATAACCACCTGCCACTGTTAAGCACGATGTCATGTGACTGCAACTTCTGACTTCCAGTTGGCTTCCCCACTGACTTTGCTGGTTGGAACCCAACTGTGAAAGTCACCAATGGCAATTGTGTGATTGCAGGGACATTGCAATGGATGCAAACATGAGGACCAGTTATAAATTTCCTGTTTTGGTGCATATCTTTAAATAGTCACTTGGTGAGTGGTCAGCAAGCAAGGAAGTCTGCATTTTCATGAAAAAACAGACATGCCTACCCTCAAAGAAGAAGTCCCCCGAGTTTGGGAGAAATTATGCAATATTCCAAAATGAAAAAAAAGAAAGAAAGAAATTTAGCTGGGTAATGTGAAGAATGGATGGGAAGAGGAGAATAGAAAAAGGGAGATCTTGACATTTGGAGACTCAGGAATGAATGAGTATAATGACCATTCGTTTACCAGAGTCTATTTCAAATATGCAGTTTAAGCATGTTCAAAGATAATTGCAAAATCCAAGAACTTTGTCAAAATGATAAACCACATGATAATGCATGGGCAATAGAAGTAGAGCTTACTCTTAACAAAGAGATTTAAGATTAGTTTTACTTTTGGGGTTTACCTGTTGACAATTTTACTGTTGAACAGAGATTGGACCAATTCGATTACCAGACAAATGCAGGGACATTTTTTTATGTAATATAATATTTTTGTCAAGTTTTTCGTCAGGAGGAAAAGTCTACCACTATTTGCAGACATATTTGTCAGCATTCTGCAGGGTTGGCTTTTTATGTTTAATGTTAATATCAATGATGTATTTGATATTTGGGGTTTTTTTTTTGTCCATATGGGTTTTTGTTTTGGTTGTTGGTGTCAGATGTATGTTACTTTATTTTCTTTCCCCCCCTTTGTTTTGTATTTTATCTTTGGAGATTAAGAATAATAATAGAGAAATTGGAATGGCACACATCTATTCATATGTATATACGCAAAGGAATAAATATAAAACTAAAGACAGAAGTGATTTTATTCTTTATGGTAAAAGATTGAAAAGAAATAATAAAAAGTGCAAGGATGATGAGATTCTGAATGTGAAACAAACCTTTTTTAAAAAACTTAAGAGCAGACCTTGAAAACGGAATAAAAAAAAGATCTTTTTGTTAAGAAGTGTAAGTAGAGTGACTACATAAATAGCATGAAAAAAGAATAAGAAGATAGATCTCAACAGTCTGAATGAACATGAGCAATAAATATACATGGAATTATGCTAACAGGGAATAAGAAAAAGAATGCTTGGTGGTAACAAAAGTACAGGAGGCTATGGATCAGAAAAAATGGTTTTAATGATTGCTGCAAAAAATAAAAATGATAGAAAGATTTGTATAATGGCTATCCCATTCTAAGACACACTTGGAATACTGCATCCACAATGTAAAAAATATGATCAGACTCTAGAAAGAATGCAGAGAATAGCAACAAAGATGATTAGGGGACTGGAGGCTAAAACTTATAAAGAACGGTTGCTGGAATTGGGTATGTCTAGCTCAGGGGTAGGCAACCTTGGCTCTTTTATGACTCATGGACTTCAACTCCCAGAATTCCTGAGCCGGCCATGCTGAGGGGAAAGCGAGGGGTTTCCAAGCTGAGCCATGCTGGCTCAGGAATCCTGGGAGTTGAAGTCCACGAGTCATAAAAGAGCCAAGATTGCCTACCCTTGAACTAGAGCAGGGGTAGTCAACCTTGGCTCTTTTATGACTCGTGGACTTCAACTCCCAGAATTCCTGAGTCAGCATGGCTCATCTTGGAAACCTCTCCCTTTCCCCTCAGCATGGCTGGCTCAGGAATTCTGGGAGTTGAAGTCCACGAGTCATAAAAGAGCCAAGGTTGACTACCCCTGGTCTAGCTTAATGAAGAGAAGGACTAGGGGTGACATGATAACAGTCTTCCAATATCCCAAGAGTTGCCCCAAAGATGAGGGAGTCAAGCTATTCACCAAAACATCTGAAGGCAGGACTAGAAACAATGGATGGAAACTAATCAAGCAGAGAACCAAACTAGAACTAAGCAGATATTTCCTAATAAATGGAACAATTAATCAATGGAACAATTTGCCTGAAGTTGTGGATGCTCCAACATTGGAAGATTTTTAGAGGATATTGGACAACCATTTGTCTGAAATGGAATAGAGTTCCTGCCTGAGCAGGGGGTTGGACTAGAAGACCTCCAAAATCCCTTCCAATTCTGTTATTCTGACATGGTTAAAATTAAAAGGGACAGAAATATGAGCAATGCTGATGGAAATAATAGTTATTTTTTGCATGGGTGAATATGGCTAAACAATGTTGTGCACATTTGTGATATAGAATTCTATACAGACAATATAGAATCAAAATTAAATGTGAGACTGAATGGAATACTTAGTGAATGGTTCAACACTGAACAAGAAGGACCACTTGGTTTTTACCTTATTTATGGAATAAATACATAAGAGAGGGTTGGGGTAAAGTACACAGACGATACCACATTGCTGGTCAAAACCTGAATGATTTCACTGGATAACTGATAATTTTGCTTTCTGAAAAACTTTTGGTAATTATGACAGACCCTTTCAAACTGAATATAAGTATAATTTCAGAATGATTGCATCACGTAGGAATCTTGAGAAATATGAAATTAACTTTCAATGACTATAATGCATTTAATCACATAATGTTTCTGACACACTGCAGGACTAAAAGTGTTTTGCTCATTATTTTCATTTATAATCAATGTCTCATACATCTCGCTGCAGTGTCTAACAATAGTCAGCCAGCATTGATGGATTCCAGTTGCCCTTTTTTTTTTTTTTCAATATAAAATTTTTATTATTTTTCATCATAAAAAAAAACATCACAAATGTTACACAATGCTATAGAAAAAAAACCCCCACCCCCACCCCCCCGGACTTCCCAAACCTAATCCCAGGATAATATTCAAATATAAGTAAACAAATATTAATATCTCTAACTCCACAAAGTATATTATTCTACATAAGTAGGTAAAATATATAAAAGAAAAAAAAAGAACAAATTTATTAAGAACCTAAATTATATTCCACCACTCTATGCTTCTTTTAAATATAAGCAATCCATCTTCTCCATATTAATAAATTATTCATTTGAGTAGTTCTTCAGGTAAGCCGAAATCTTTACCATTTCAGCAAAGTACAAAACTTTCAATCTACAGTCTTCCATTGTAGATCTACATCTATAAAAAAAATCTTTTAAGCCCTTTTATAAAGTTACATCTTCAAATACTTATCAAGTATAATGTCAAGAAATTACCAGCCTTCATCCATTATTAAATCAGACAGAAATTCTCTATTTCAAAATAATTATCATATTTAAAATAACAATGTAATTCCAAAAAACACATATCTATTTTTAAAAACATGTTCTA
>NW_015387053.1:169259-189770 GCF_001527695.2 Protobothrops mucrosquamatus | reverse complement strand
AAGTGCCAAGATAGCATCTTTAGATTGTCTCCTAAATTTCCAATAAGTTTTAAAGTCTTCATTTTCCAGACTCTCCTCTGCAATTTCAAGTCTGTAATCACTTGCTTCTGCTCTTTGTTCGTTTTCCTCCACCTCTACATATTCAGCCAGACCTTGAAAAACGGTTGTCACCTTCAAACAAAAGCCCTCATGTTTCTGTAATAAGTCTTGTTGTTGTTGTAATAAGATCTGTTGTTGTTGTATTACTTGGTCAAATCCATTTTGCATTTTAACATCCATCGCTTGAAACGTCTCAATCATTTGTTTAATAGTTACAGACATCAAGTCCTGCAACCTACCAGAGGGCGGTGGAGGTGGAGAAGATGACGGGGGTGACTGGTGGGAGATTTTAGAAGTTGATTGGGATAGCTGGGACATCGGGGATGTAGTTAATTTTAAAGTTGAAGGCACGGTTTTTCTCAAAGCCATGTTAGCAGTAAATTTCCAGAGCAAATAATACGCAGATTAAAAGTAACAAAAGTTCCAGACCGGAAATCACTTTCACTTCTTGCTGAAAAGTATCAATCCATCGCCATTTTAAGTTCACTTTCCCTCAATCCACCTCAAGTATAGAGAAGAACTTATTATCCAAGTTAGAGCAAAGTTCAAGATAAAAAGCAAACTTCCAGGGTCGGTTCGTCTGCTTACAAAGAAAACTCACAATTCACTTTAAGTTGCAGCAGTGGCGGCGGCTTCTAGCTTCGCCGAAGCGAAGGCGTCCTGGATCGCGGAGAAACCTCGGGGCTCCGGAGGAGTTCTCACCTACATCGTCCACATGGGACGACTCGGGAACTCAACTCCTACCCCAGGCAGCTCACCTATCCCCTTATGCCCAGGGGAAGGGTATCAAGCCGTTTGACAGCAGATGCTAGCTGTCAAAACGGCTTTTACGCTGAAACAGGCGGGAGGCAGCAAACAGCTGCGTCCGACGAGGTCGCCAGCCACCGGAAGTCCCCGTCACTGTCTCCTCTTGTTTGGACCCTTGAGACCAAACTGATAGGCCACTATGAGAAGCAATATGCTAGACTTAGCCCAATCCCATTAGCGACAGTTCACAGTTACGACAGTGATGAAAAAGTAACTTTATGATCAACCCTTGCACTTACAATCTTCATAGGTCTGTAAAGCAAAGGAAAGATAAAGTAACATTATTACTGAGCTTCAGTTTGAGATTCAGACAGCACAGACTCATCCCCAATAGCCTGTCTTCAACAGTGAAGGGACACAGGGCAGAAAACATCCTGCAGCCAAGAAGGCTCCACACCCATTTTCACTACTCAGGTGACCCTGAGGACACAGGTAAATCTCCAAATGCCCCAATGACTCTCTAAAGCAGGGCTTTTCAACCAGTGGTACGGGTACCACCTGTGGTACATTGGCACCTGGCAGGTGGTACACGACCATGCTAGAAAAGTGGTAGCGGGGGAGGGGAATGAGCTGAACCGGTGGCAGCACCGCACAAGCCTGAGTGAGAGATGGCTGGAGCTGCAGGGCTGTCAGGGCTCAATGGAAGCGCCAGGATCAGCGCCAGGCTCCAGCTGGAGCTCGGCGCTGATCCTGGCATTTCTGCTGAGCCCAGAAGAAGCGCCGATCAGCTGGAATGTTGCAGCATCTCCAGGGTCTTGTGATTTACATTCAGATGCTTGTCAACCGATTCATATTTATGACAGTCACAGTGTCCCAGGGTCATGTGAAGTGACCAAAACCTGCTGCAACCACCCAGCAGATGGGGGGAATAAAAACCAAACACCCCCCACCCCACCCCCGCTGCCAATCTTCAACACAAATGCTCACAACAATGAAAACCTCGGACAGGAGGAAGAGCGCGGCTGGGCGGGCAGGCAGGTGTCTTGCTTGGCTGTGGCTTGGGGGGTGACTTTTTTAGGTGCCATTGTAACTTCAAACAGTCACTAAGAGAACTGTTGTAAGTCGAGGACTACCTGTACTTTCATCACTTTTTTCCTTTTTTTGTCATCAAGTTTTTGACACCTTACTAGGCGATTGGTGGTACTCGGATGTTGCCATATCCTAAAAGTGGTACAATGGGTGAAAAGGTTGAAAAGCCCTGCTCTAAAGGAATGCAAATGATCATCTGTCTGCAAGCAATATCAATCTTTTCACTCCCCACCAACCAGTCAGAGGTGAAGAAGCTTCTTGGATGAGAAGCGAAACATCTTCAAAAGAAACACAAGAAAGTCCAGTTGCCTTTTGAAAAAGCACCTTTGGGACAACCATGACCTGGATGACTGAGAATCTCCATAGACATTAAGATTATAAGTGCAGTTGCACATTCACTTAGTGACTGCTTCATTTAATGACTGAGTTGCAGGTCCCAATTATGGTCACTAAATGTATTAGAATGGAACTTTGTTTGGAAGTTGTTGGGATCTGTCCTATGCTTTGTTTGGACTTTGGCTTTCTCTTGCTTTCTCTTTCCCAAACTTTCTGCAAAAACCGAGAGTAATAAAAATTTGAGAACTCTGGGAGAATTGAAACAGAGATGCCTCTAAGATTACACTGCTAGAATGTGCAATGTCTATTCACCTGAGGGCAGCATCGGGCTCAGGTATCATGACTGACCACCACTTTCCCAAACTAGGACAGTCCAGGTTCCATCTGAGGAAGGACATTCATGAGATTTCAAGGTTGAAACAGATGCCTTAAGTATGAAGCAAGGCCCCTTGCCTTTTAGGACCTACCTCCAAACCGTACAATTTTAGCCCTCTCCCCTCTGGAAAGGCTCCAGGAGACCACAAAAGGGATGCTGGTAAGCGGCATGTTGCTTAGATACTGACTTTGCAGTATGCAAAATCCTGATTTACTCTTTCATAATGTCTGGAAATGCACATTATTTTCCTGATCACCTTCATGTCAGAATGAAAAATAGTCTATTTTCAACACTAACAGCACTAATAGTTGGGTCTATTACCTTGATGGCGAAGAGAGGGGAGGGGAAATCTGTTGTCCATTATAAAACTTAATACATCTGATGAGACAGAAAACAAGATGTGTTTTCTTTCAATAATGCCCTGAGAATATTTGTAAATAAAAAGAAAACTCCAAATGGAGTCAAGACTTCATGCTTTAGAATCCAAGGAGGCATTCCATCCTCGTTCCAAAATAAGCATCATCAATATACCGCTTACCTGATCCCAGAATTTGAAGATGAAGCATATCTCTGTCCTTCCTTGGCTAGCACCACGATATAAAAACCCAACTATGGTCTTAACCACATCCAGCCTCCAGGAATCATACCTAGTTGACTAAATACTACTGTCCCTTCCTACATAAGGATGGCCTTGTCAAAACCATCATCAGTAATCCAGTCAAAGCCATCATTACACAATTCCTATTCCCACCCTATTTTACTTCAAGGCTACACCAACATCTTTGCACCAGTTTTGNGAGTTCTCACCTACATCGTCCACATGGGACGACTCGGGAACTCAACTCCTACCCCGGGCAGCTCACCTATCCCCTTATGCCCAGGGGAAGGGTATCAAGCCGTTTGACAGCAGATGCTAGCTGTCAAAACGGCTTTTACGCTGAAACAGGCGGGAGGCAGCAAACAGCTGCGTCCGACGAGGTCGCCAGCCACCGGAAGCCCCCCAGTTGCCCTGATACCATTTTTCCATTGTGGCAAAGTCCTGGTGAAAACTGTTAACCATGTTTGTCACTGACTGCACTTAGATTTTTTTTTGGGGGGGGGGGAAGTCCAAGTGTTAATGCAGAAAATAAATCTTCAGTAACATATTGTATTTCATGGTTTTGTATGCTGTAAGAAGTTTGTCAATCAGCTATATATAGTTTGGTGGTCTGTAGTTGCCAAGAAAATTCTCAATGGATCCTTGACTGGCAGGTGATTTTCTCTGGCCCCACTGACAGATTTTCAGTGCTTGTCATTGATAATGCATCTGATGTGCGAACCAACAAAACTTCTTTCCTTAACCCTGGCATCAGTTATTCTTGTAAACATCTGTCTCAAATAACAAAAACCTTCACCTTCTTTGTTCATTGTTTTCACAAAATTTTTCATCAGTCCAAGCTTTATGTGAAGCAGAGGCAAATATATCTCTGTTGGGTCAACAAGTGGTTCACATGCCAGGTTTTTCTGTCCTGGAATCTAATTCTTTTGAAGTGGCCATTTCTTTTTCATGTATGTAGTGCAACTCTCTTGCACGGCTGTCCCATTTGCATATATATTTGGTGTATCTGAGCTGCATTCCACGCAGCTTTTAGATCTCCATAGATATTCCAGTTGTATTTGGTGTACTGGACATGTTTCAACAACACTTCCATGTTTTCCTATGTTTCTTTCATGTGTGCAACATAGCCAACAGGTACTGAGAAGGGGAAATTGCCATTGTGTAAAAAGAGAAGATTTCTATAAAACTGTAGGTGATAGGTTAAATCACAGATTATTTTTTATGATCAGCTGCCAAAATCTGTAAAATACACCCAAAAGTGTTCCAGAGCAAAATCTTTGTTGTCCAATGTTTCCTCTGAGTGTAAAACTGACTGTTCAATGCAACAAGGAATACAGATCCAGAAATTAACATCTCAAAAACCAAGACAGTTGATTCTGACAGGATAAATGGAGTGAATAAAAAACAAATCATATATACATTAGAGCAGATAGATGAATCTGTATAATTTGATAAAAAGTTTATTAAACAGGGGGGGGGGATGAATGAAGACAGCCAAAGTTAGTACAGAAGTAGGAGATTGTATGTGATTGCTTGTGAGGGATGAGCATTTGTCAAAAGAAGCAAAATGCACATAAAGATGGGCTTTTCCCATCTTGTTGTGTGGAATTAGCTGCTGAGTAAGCTAAGAAAACATGAAAGCAGTAGAAATTGACTATGCTTCAACAAGAAAAGAAAATGTGCAAAGGAAATCAGTGCCGAATAGCTGTGGACTAAATACATGAAAGAGGATGATGACCATTATGAAAGAAATAAGCTAAGATGGTATAATCAGAGAGAGAAAAGGAAAGAGGGCTCAATTTGCAAAACAAATGATGAAGGAGTGAATGGGTCAAGAGGAAGGGGGAAGACCGGATATGCTGGGGTGGGATAAAATTGCTGAGAAAACAAATTAATTTACAGAGCTAAAGGCAGTCAATGAAATGATGAATGGAAGTGATGGAACCATGGATGATTTGGAAGCACAGAAAGGTAGAGAGAATGGATGATATTAAACTAGATTTAAGCGTGATTTACATTTGTTTTATAACCTTAAGACTTTTTACTTCCTTGACCTATTATTTCTCACTCCTTTTCAATACTCTGCACAATTGATTTCCTCCAAAAGAAACAGTGTGATAGATACACATATACCCAAGCATGAAGTAAACCTCCTTTGTACTTATGCAGGAATAAAATCCCAATCCTCCTTATGGGTAGGCATATATAGGAGGACATTTTTAACTCTGTTAGTAAGGCAGCTGAAAGTAGTACAGAACACATCCTTTTATTCTACTGCATGCTTTGATTTATGCCTGAGGGGTTAAATCTGCGTGAGTCACACATCTGCAGGTATACCCATCCATTCACACATGCAGGCATACGTAGCACACATGCACAATCTCCAAATGTTGGTGCGTCATCTGAGTGGTGTTTACTTTGCCAATGTTATACTGTCGAAGCTTTGTTGAATGAGCCAATTTCAAGCTGTTGATATAGTTCAGACCTTGACAGCTCTCTAATCTCCTTGAAGCTTTACCATTTGATTGCATTTGTTTGCCCTGCAAATGGTCAACTGCTCCAGTTATCTCAAAGTGCGAATATATCTAAAAGCCAGCATTTATAATAGATGAGTTTCACAGCTTAGCAGAGACCTGTAAAATACAGACAAGGGATTCTATTTTTCTCCTCACGAAATGTATATTAAAACTCAAAAGCGTTCTCAATGTAAGCCCCCAGCTCTGAAGCGTTTTTAAAGAAATCATTGCACACTAAACCAAATTATTGCTCTTCTGCTCTTTCCTAACATTGGTCAGTTCTTCTGACCTCCAAATTAAAGATGTCAGCTACGTTATCTACTACAACACCATTAAAAGCTGTTTGGCAAAAGAGAAGATAGAAAGGCAGGGTAATTTCTATATTGGTTAAAGAATGTATGCAAGATAAATCGTTTTGTATTACATTACTGCACATATTCAAGGCATGCAGGATTATTATTATTATTTTTTGTTCTCCAAACCAGATGCTGGCAAGAAGTTTAGAAAAGTAGATTTTGGTTTTGGCAATTGTTCAAGAGTCCCCTCCCCCCAAAATAGGTTTGGTTTTGCACGATGGTTTAGATGTCTCTATCATTACACTACAGGTAATCCTCGGCTTACAACAGTTTGTTTAGTGACCATTCAAAGTTACAACAGCATTGAAAAATACGACTTATGACAGTTTTTCAGTTGCAACTTTTGCAGCATCCCCATGATCACGTGATGAAAATTCAAATGCTTGGCAACTGGTTCATATTTATGACCGTTGCTGTGTCCCAAGGTTATTTGATCACCCTTTTGCGACCTTCTGACAAGCAAAGTCAAGGAGGAAGCCAGATTCACTTAACAACCGGGTTACTAACTTATCAACTGCAGTGATTCACTTAACAACTGTGGCAAGAGAGGTCGTAACATGGGGCAAAATTCGCTTAGCAAATGTCTTGCTTAAAAACAAAAATTTGGGGCTCAGTTATGGTCATAAGTTGAGGACTACCTGTATGTACCTGTCGTTCAGAGACGGTTGCAAGCTGTTGCATTCATACCTCAGCGAATGCTCGTTTTGAACAAGGGGCGCTCAAAGAGCAAAGCACAGAACAGGAAGTTGGATCAGTCAGCATGCAGGACACGCAACTCCGCACCACACAGTTGCGATTTGGGAGGTGTGCGCTTTCGTTTTTTGTCTGCAGCCATCTTCAACCTACACTTAACCATCAACCCCTTCATGGCATAGGTATGTAGCAACACCTACTGTGTTTCCCCGAAAATAAGACCGGGTCTTAATTTTTATTTTTTATTTTGCCTCCAAAAGAGGCACCAGGTCTTATTTTTTGGGCGGTGTCTTTTATACTCACCTCTGGCACTGACAGCCCCGCCCAGCCGGCTCACTTCTTCTGACCGAAGGAGCAGCTTCATTCTGCAGCTGCATTCCGACCTGCATTCTGCAGTCAGGCCTTTCCATAGCGTGGTTCTCAACTGCAGTGGCCTTCTGGAAAGCCCTGTGACTGAGAAATGCAAGCCTGGCTGCAGAAGAGGCCTCAGAAGAAGTGAGCCGGCAAGGATAGGCCTGGCTGCAAGGTGAGTGGGTGCGGGGCATGTGGGGCAGCTCCACCCCCCCCACCCCTGCCCTAGCTTGATTTTTAGGTGTGTGCCTCGCCCCAAAACTAGGGCTTATTTTGGGGGTAGGGCTTATATTAGGCCCACCCTCCCAAAAATCAAGCTAGAGCTTATTTTCGGGGTAGGCCTTACTTTTGGGGAAACGGTACATGCAGTTGGGGGGCAACTCTAAATCAAGCCTAACTCTACTTCACTGCAGCTTATCAATTGCTAGGAAATGCTGCAGATGAGAAGTAAAGGTCTCTGCACCGAAAGTAGTGAGAACTCAAAACGACAAAAGCCTTTTCCACCCAAACAAGCAACTGTTGAACAGCTGTGCCCTAAAGTAGGGTTGGACTTAATCTTGCTTTAGATCAGCATTTCATTAAGGAGTTTTGCTTCTTATTATGTGTATCGCTGATTGCTATTAAGATTCTAATTATTTATATACATAAAGCTGCTAGAGTCTGGTGAATCAGATGGCATTTATATTTTTGAAATAAAGTATATATAAAGGCAGAAAAATTCCAGAGTCATAGCAAATGAAGAACAGCATGATGTTAATAAAGTGAAGGCAATAAAAGCTTAAGTAGGTTACCAGAACTGGTCAAAATCTAGATGAACCCTAGATGGCAGTGTTATTTTCTGGTTGTGTTGTTGTTGGAGTGTTTTTGTTTTTTAGCTGTACAGGAGTCATTCTAATTATTCAGTCTAGGTTAGACAGTCCTATTCTTAAAAATGCAATTTATTTGCACTTTGATTTGAAAAATATCCAAAAGGAGAAGCTTATTGTTTAATTCTGTTTCTGATGAAGAGCTACTTTGGCTGCCATCAGAAATGTCTGTAAGATTTATTTGGTAATTAATTAAAAGATGATGCTGATAGGACACATTAGAGGCATCACATTGAGTTACAAATAAAAACTGAGAATCTTATGAAGACATAAGGGAAGACCTCTTTCTTATCTATTTTGGATAACTACTGTTAGTCAAACTAAGATATAATTAGCTTTTTGGCTATGCATTAAATCTCTTCACCCAAGTGAACAAGCCATGAATTCCTGTATTAACTATATTTCTTGGCTTATCTAAATAAGAGAACTGTAATTAACAGCATTGGGATCAGTTAGCATATTAAACAGATATCAAACTATGATTAATGTCAATAATTTGTTCCCAAGCTAAAAAAGTTCTGGGTTTATTTGTACCCATTGGAAAGAAAGAAGTGGGTTAAATTGGTATAGGAATCTCTGAGCTGAGTTGTCAGCTTAATCCTAGTACTTTCATAGGAGAGAATGAAAAAAAGTGAGTTTAATTAAGGAATGTGAACTGTTGAGTTATTCTGATAAAGTACACTATTTGTTTATTAAATCTGTGTGCTGCTTGACTCCCAAAGACTCCGACATCTAAATGCACAATTCCCATTATTGACTGTTGACCTTAACGTCTGCTTCAAATAAAATATAAATTTTGTTTATAAAAATAAATTTAAGCCTGGAAGTCAAAGCAAATTAAGTGATGTTTGCAAACTACGATTCATACTAGCTCATTTCATATTCTAACCACTCAGAATCATTTGTTTAACAAATACATTTTATAAATAAATAAATGTGCAAGTGAACTATACATCCACAATTTCTTAATTCAAACCTTGTCAGGTTTCCTTAAATATGCATAAGTAAACAAAAGAGCTCTGAAACAAGGACAGCATATTCCACAGCTTTACTCATTAGTTTTGTTTGCATGAAAATATTAGAGCACATCCTTTAAAACTAACAGAATGTAAAAGAAAAAAATATCCCTGCACTTTTCAAGGGTGAATGCTTGCATTAAAAATTTTAATTCCATTTCCTGCTAACAGTAATCTCTTGTGATTGTACATACTAGATAGCAATAGTATGTATATAGTCTTGGACAATTTACTGAGTTAACAAAGGAAGCAAAATAAATAGCCATCTCCTGCAAGTGGAATTAGCTATTTGCTTTTGGTCTTCTATTTATTTGTTCTCAATAAGTAAGCTACTTTCCGAAATGAAAAGTTCCCTAAGCTAAGAGGTCACAACTGCAGAATTGAGCTCCCTCTAGATCAGGGGTGTAAAACGGCTGGCCCGCGGGCCGGATGCGTCACACGGAAGCAGTGCCCACCCCATTGCCGGCAATGGCAAAACAGTCCCAATACGTTGCGCGACATCACATGATGTCACAAGTTTGACGTCTGCTCTAGATTGAGCATAAAAAAGGAAGCATGAGGACTAGAAGATACTTCTTTTCCAGAAGTGGAATTATAGGCTACCTGGAGACTGCATGACAACAATTAAATTTTAAAAAAGCAATGTCAAGTTCACAAGATTATTCATAACTGCAAGCAAATGTGCTGTGTTTCAGCTATCAGCCAGGATTGGGTTCTCCAATATTGCCCATCGTCTACTGAGCACTGATAAATCAACAATTTCCTGGTCCATGTATCATTGTAGAGTGGCTTTACGCCTCTCTAGAGCCTCTGTTTACCACACTACTTACTGTCTGGAAATGTCACATGGATTTTCTGGTTAAAGAAAATACTGGGTGGGGCATTCCAATGTTACTTTGATTAGTTATGTGCCATCAAGTTGTTTATTGACTCCTGGCAACCATATAGATTTTCTCCATGGCAATCTGTCCCTAACCTGGTCTTTTAGGTCTTCCAATGGTGCAGAATTGTAACCATCCACCATTCATATTTATATGGCTGCTCATCTCATAAAACATTACTCTGGATAGCATACAATTAAAAATACTTATAAAACAGGTAAAATCTATTAAAGCTATGATCAAAAGGCAAGGTCAAGGCAACAGATATTAGCAACAATGGAACCATCTGAGCAACTCACGGGTCCCTTCAGACCCTCCGTACTTGATGAGATAGCCAAATTTTTAGGGGAAATTATGGAAAATTAACATGGATGGAGCCAATCTCACCTCTAGAGGATGATGTTCTACAGGGCAAGTGCCATGGCAAAAAAGACCACCTTCTTAATCTTGCCAGATGTTGTTGCTTAGTTGATGGGATCTGCAATCTACCTCTTCTGCCTGATCTGATGGAACTGGGGGATGTAATTGGGAAGAGGTGGTCTCTCAAATTAACCTGACCCCACACCCTGAAGGGCTTTAAAAGGTCACAACTAGCACCTTAAACTGAACCCAGAAGCAATACAGCTCAAAAAACATAGGTGTAACATGAGATATTCAACGGGCATATGTAAGTGCCATAGCCCTGAATTCTGTAGCTTCTGGATACTCTTCAAAGGCAGCCACATGAAGAATGCCATCAGTAGTCCACCTGGGAAGGGACATGGGTATGACACCATGAGCAGACCCTCCCAATCCAGGGATGGGTGCAGCCAGTGCACAACATGAAGCTGTGCACTCTTAGCCATGACTGTCATCTCCTCTTTGAGCAGGAGTTCTGAGTGTAGGAGAACCCCCAAAATGCACATCTGCTCTGCAATTTTTTGAGTTTTTTTCAAAACAGCTAGGTCTAAAAATGTGGACAGTAAATATACCAAAATTCTCCTTGTGATTTCCTCTCCTTTTCTTGTCTCCTAAACATAGGAGCAAAGTCTGAGTTTCCCCACATAGTGAGAACTAGGAAATTAATCTGGAGGTCGCTTCTAGGAAATAACTTGGATTAGGTGGCCTTTGCATCTTGAAGGGGAAAAAGAGAAGAAATAAAAGGGGAAAAATGTATTATTTGTTTGCTATCTAGGATATACTTCCATCAAAGTCCCAATGCTACCAATGATTACTAAACAATCATATTAAGGCAAGGGTCTTCAAACTTGGCCCTTTTATGACTTGTGGACTTCAACTCCCAGAATTCCTCAGCCAGCGTGAAGACCCCTGTATTAAGGTAAGTGCATTTGAAGACCCCTGTACTAAAGTAAGTGCATTGTTAGGCTTCTGCTAGAAGCTTGAACTGGAAGAGGTTACTCCCAAGAGCAAGCCTCACCAAAGTTCTGACTAGTAGGATTAAGAAGAAAGCGAAAATAACAGCACAAGAACTCAGCTGAGCAGTCTTACCTTCAAATGAGGAAACTTAAGATACAAGGAGTCCTCGATTTATGACCACAATGGAGCCCAAATTTTCCACTGCCAAGTGAGACAGTTACAGGAATTTTGCCCCATTTTACGACCTTTCTTGCCACAGTCGTTAAATGAATCACTGTCGTGGTTAATAACACAGTTGTTAAATGAATCTGGTTTCTCCGTTGATACTGCTTGTCAGAAGGTCACACTGGAACACTGCAACTGTCACAAATATGAGCCAAAAATATGCTAAACATCCAAATTTTGATCACACGACCAGAGGGAGGTTTCCACAGTCGTAAGTATGAAAAACCAACCATAAGGCACTTCTTTTTCAGTGCCTTTGTAACTTTGAAGTTTCACTAAACAAATGGTTGCAAGTCAAAGACAACCTCTATAAATAGCTTAGAGTGGGTAGGCTCTGTGTCTTTTTCTAATGCTATTTCTATTCTTCTATTAGAATAGAATAGAACAGAGTTGGAAGGGACCTTGGAGGTCCTCTAGTCCAACCCTCTGCTTTGGCAGGAAACCCTAAACCATTTCAGACAAATGGTTGTTCAGTCTCTTAAAAGCGTCCAATGTTGGAGCGTCCACAACTTCTGGAGACAGATTGTTCCACTGATTAATTGTTCTAACTGCCAGGAAATTTCTCCTTAGTTCTAGGTTGCTTCTCTCTTTGGTTAGCTTCCACCCATTGCTCCTTGTCCTGCCTTCAGGTACTTTGGAGAATAGCTTGACTCCCTCTTCTTTGTGTGAGATATTGGAACACTGCTATCGTTGTCAACCCTAGTCCTTCTCTAGGGGTGACATGATAGCACTGTTATCATAGGGGACCTATAGATTGCTTTGGGGCCACCGGCTATCAAATTTCTTATCAATATGGAACGCAGCTTGTTCACTTATATAAAATAAGCTATCTTGTTTCAGCTCTAAAAAGCCAGTGATAATTGGCAAGCGTTTTTTTAATTACTCACCTGTCTTCAACCACAATGCATTCATTTTGAAAATTACTTCTTACAATAATCAGCTACTGGATACCTACATACGTCCTCTGATTCTTCTTAATAAAACCTCTGGCCCTGCTTTGTTTTGCAGGGTCACAACAACATGCATCCATGCTCACAAATCCATGCTTACAACAGAGAGAAGGGAACTCAGCAGTTACTCTATTCACCCAACTGAGAGTGTCCCAATATATAATGGTGACACGAACAGCGTTCATGTATTAGCAGGAATGAATTTCTACCTCCTGATATTAATAAACTTTAAAGTATGCTAACCTGCCATTTTAATATGCAGAGGCAAATAAAGTCTCCCTGAAAATAAAAAATGGATATTTGAGGCCAAAATAAATGAGTTCCTGTAGCACTTAAATATATGACAAAGCCTGGAGCTGAATCAACTTGAGGTTACCGAAGTAAATAAAAGGAAAAAAGAATTGCGGCTCTGTTATGCAGTAATGTCTTCTGTTGCTCATAAAAGTAGTAAGTAGGATTTATAGGTGCAATAATCCATACACTTATGGAATATTTTTTAAAAGTTAGGCTTACATATATATTTACATCTATAGCTACATCAGTATCCATCTATTTATATAGCTGCCTGGTTCTTTTTGGCTAACAAAGCAAAAGACTGCAAAAATGTATTTGCTGGTATATGAAGGCTCAGCTAAGTAGATTTATTATCATAAAACTATGAAGCCATTAAGAAGGTTTGAAGTGGCTGCTGTGAATCAGAGACAAGCATTATTTATGACAATAGGACTCAAATTTCTTCCACCTTTTTCTCCTGCCTGCTCCATATAAAGGATTAGAAGTTAATCTCCTTTGCATAGGAGATAGTTTCTAACACTTACTTGTTTTGGTTTCTACTATAGTTGTTTACTTTTGGCTTTGTACTAACTTTCCTTCAGTGATTTAAACATGTAGATGGAGATAGTCACAGTAGCTTTCTATAATAAACCCAAACCATTAAAATAAAACTTATTAATTTTGAATGAATGAAAACTCATAATGGGTAATCTGAACATTGGGCAATTATCTGATCCATAGCTAATATTTTCCTCCTTTTCCTGCCCATGGTGCAAATTCTCTGCATAAACTGCTCAAACCTTTGTTTATAAGCTTGCAGTGGTTCTCATCTTATCATTTTCAATAAAAACCAGGGTTCCTATTTGAGCTATTATTTGAGTTATAAATCAAATCATAGTTGAAAAGAAAAGCACGGTGCAAGATTCAAACATCATCGTGGTAAGCATTTCCACTCAGGTTTTACTCTAATATTCAGCCCCAACTCCTTCCCTCAGTGCAAGTCAGAAAGAATGCAGTTCTGTCAATTTTCCAGAACCTGTCAACTATTCTTGATACTGTTGCGTTCTGATGTGTGGCCTATTTGCGACACTGATCTTCTTTCTCTGGTGAAGCTCAACCAAAAATGAAGGTGGAATAAAAAGCAACTGAGCAAGTAAATATGCTAGTATTTCCAGAGTCAATTCCATTTGGTTAATCCTGAAAAAAGTCCATTCCATCCTGTTGTTTTTCAACATCTACATGAAGCTCCTGAGTGATGGCATCAAGAGCTGTAGAGTCAGGTGACGGCGGTACTTTGATGAGATTCCTTTTTGTTTTCCGTCACCAGAGTCAGGGAGATGGTATGGGCATTAGAACAGTATCTGGATGCTATAATAGGCTGAATAAGAATTAACATGCATCCCAAATGATGGAGGCATGATGAATTGAAGGCTTTGGGTCCAGGAACTGCGGATGTCTGTTGTTGTGCTCCCATGAACGAGCAGGTATTCAGCTTTCTGTATTGGATTTACCTCTGTGAAATAAGTCCCAAGAGACTTCAGTGACTGGACTGTATTCAATCTGCTGTATCTGATCTGGCGCTGTAGCCCCTCCTAGTTAGGAATGGCCTTGCCAGTTGTTTATAAAATCATAGAAATTGAATACATCGTTTTATCCTTGAAGATGGCTTAATAAAAACTACAGCTATAGGATGTGATAGTGAAACTGTTATCCAGAATATCCTTCAAAGACTAAGCAGCATTAGTTCTAAAAGAACTGTATTGCTGCCTGTAAGAGTGGTCAAACATCAACCTTTTGCTAAAGGAGACTCCCTATTTGTCATCTAGTATCCTGAATGAACAGTATTTATTTAGTAAATTTGTATGCCGCCCATCTCACTATCAAGCAACTATGGGCAGCTAACAAAGCCATCCGATACCCTAAAATACGGTACTGAAAAAAAAATCAAAATGTCTGGTTGAAAATTAACTGCATGAATTTGCTTCTTCTACCATCATTTGAGAGATACTTGCAGAGATAGATGACCAAATTGAATCTTCACCTCAAAATTTATACATTTCCCACAAGACATTCCTCCCAGACATGTCCTCCTAGAGTCTGTATTTTACCCAATTAACACAAAGTTCGAGGCTTCAAATGAAATGAGATTGGAGGGCGGGGTCCCCTGTATTTCCTTGGAGCCCATATAAAAGGTCCCTATCTTCTTTTAACAAATTTTAAAGGTCTTCTTGACAACATGATGCAACCTGACATGTATGACAAAGCAACCCAAAAGCTAAAATCTTTCACTTTACTGTTATCAGTTAATATCAGTAGACTCACTAAGATCAATTTTAATCTCCTAGCTATTCCTATTTCAAAACCTGACATGCCTTCAAGACAATCTACACTAAACTCCTTGCCCTTTTAATAACTCCTTTAGGCCTGACATCACATAAGTAATAAAACTCACAAACTTTTAAGAAAATATTCTTTTTCTGTCGATTCAAGATTGCTGCTAAAAAAAGCTCAGCACGCAAAAAGTACCAGGTGTAACATTGCTGAGAAGCTTTTCAACTTTTTCAATCGCAAAGTAAAGCAAATGTGGAGCTGGAGAATGGGGTTAATTTGAACAAAATCATTTGATGGCTCTCTTCTGTCCCAATGCTTTGTGTCCTTCTTCATGGATTGATCCTATATATGTGTAATACACATATCTTGTGCAGAGGTAAAAATAAATCTAGCTATATATAGATGGCCTTGTTAATTCACTCCTCCATGGAAGGAAGAGAAGCATGACGATTTTGCAAGCAAAAGTTGTTTAGATGACAGTTAATATGATTTCCCTTAAAGTATGTTCAGGAACATATGGGGTATTTCATACTGGAAATTAATGAAGTAACAGATCCATATCTCATTAAAGAACCTTTAGCCCACGCATGTAATCTTTTCCGTTTCTACTGCAGTAGGGGGTCTCTAACTAATACTGCTTAGTACGTAACTGTACATAACTCTGGGAAATAAGGGGAAGGAGACAACAAGCAACAGAGGGGATAAATAAAAGTGATGAAAAAAATATGTGCAAACATTTGAGGTTTTGTACACTTTTAAGTATTATAAAAATACAAAGGAAGTCCAACAATTAGGTCAAAGCTTACAGCCAGGAGATTTACAGTTCACAATCAGTTGGTATACCAAATGGAAATGTTTGGAGAAAGGTGTGATTGGTGCCAAGTTGCATCAAGCATTTGAGAAATGGCTCTTTCTGGGGGGAAAACCCCAGACCACTCATCCCTAATGTATTGACATATTATCAAATCACAAAGGTTCAGAAATTGACAATAGAAACAAAGAGAGATTATAAACTTTATACAGGAAAAGTTGCCTTCAGGGTGAGCTCAATATCTGATGGCTCCATGTAGTTTTCTTGACAGAAATAAAGAAATTGTTTGGTTTCTCATCAAATTATATAGTATTGCCCTCCTCCTTTGTGGTTGGAAAAAACTAACCTCATAATTCCTGGGGGCTAATGTCAGCCTTTCCAGTTAGACCAGAAACATGCTTCTACAAACACCTTGGCTTATCAAGTCAAGATATATAAAAAACACCTTTTTTCATGGCAATGCCTATCTTCCTTTGGGCTATCATTAGCTTGGAATCTTGGAATCACCATCATTGTTTCCTTGAATCTGTAAGTTACAGGTACCAATTTTGGAATAAGCCAGAATAAACTTCAAATAGCTTGTCCTGAAGCGATTACTTTTCCAACTCAGATAAAATATGAAGTTGTGGTTAGTCTGTCTCTGCAGTCCAGCAAAAGCCTGCAAGAGAAAACTGGTAAGATTACCTCTTTGAACGCAACAATTCTTGCCTGTCTCTGTTTAGTAACAGCCTGTGCTGGATTAGAAAAATCCCTGTCAGAACTCTTTTATAGAGACTATTGTAAGTTTATCCTCTTAAATAGCCAGTGAAATTTCAACCTCTACTAATATGACAAAGTAATTTGTAGCTGTATCACAATTTTTCTTTATGTTACTAAATTAATTTTTTTTAAAAAAAATTGGAACCAAGCCAATAATTAGGATAAGATGACAAATCAAAAGGAGCTTTAGCAGCAGGGAAGACTGCACTGGTTCTTTTCAGCCTCACATAGGCATGCCATCTTAAACTGAGGTAGTTTTGAATAGTAAGCTACAAATATGTGTTCTATAATGTACACAGCCATCACAAAGTTATTATTGCTATGGGTACTAAAGCAGCTGTGTATCTGACATTGCTTTTGAAAGTTAAAGTACACATATAGTTTAATCAATAAAGGCTTGATTATACACCTGTACACCTGTGTAGAAATAGCACAGGTTTTTCTGTAAAAACAATAAAAAGGTTTTCCCTTTGCCTTTGTGTTGTTCCCCATCCCCTTCAGCTGTGGGTTGTCACTAGCTGTGAGTTCTCTAACTGGGTGAATCGTCTTAAGTTCTGACTTCAAGAAATCCAGCATGGAGTTTGATTTCAATGTGTATGAGTTGTTTCACTTATTTTCAGTATGCTGGCAGATAAGGGTGCTGCAAGCCTGGTACACCAATTCAAAACATCGGTCTAGCTCAGGGGTAGGCAACCTTGGCTCTTTTATGACTCGTGGACTTCAACTCCCAGAATTCCTGAGCCAGCAGAATTCCTGAGCTGGCTCAGGAATTCTGGGAGTTGAAGTCCACGAGTCATAAAAGAGCCAAGGTTTCCTACCCCTGGTCTAGCTGTCCAGCAATAGGAATGTATTGTTTGAGAATTACAGAAGGGCATTAAATCACCTCCATACACCTGAAAGTAATAGCTATAATGCTATCCTATGCACCTTAAATGAAACTCATTTTCCAAAATCATGTGATGGAAGAGGTTCTTTTAAGCAATAAAAACTATCATGTCGCCACCCAGCAGGATTGATTGTTAACCAAGGGAACAAGAATTGTAAGAAGAGCATGTCTGCGCCAAAAAGGAGAATTTGAGATAAAAAGAAAAAAGAAAATTAACACCAAATTAGGCCTCAAGAAATTTTGTTTTACTTTTAATTCTTTTGTTTATTCTTCATGTTTAATTTACAGGGATTTTCTTCTTCTATTAAAAGGGGGAAAATCTTAATGCAGCTAGTAATAAGTTTAACAACTAGGTCCTAAATAGTAAATAGCGGGATCTCCAGATACACATTCATTTAACTGGCAGCAGAGGCTTCTTCTCAACGTTCAGTTCACTTGGAAACTGCAAAAAGGTCTGCTTCACTCTGCAAAAAAACTATTAGAAAACAAAACTGAAAAATGTGTAATTTTCCAATAAATTAAACATGAACCTGTCAAGGAATGAAGTAGATGTACAACTGTGTTTGTGAAAATTAAGAGGTAACACAGATGAAATCTGGAAACATGCATTTATTCAAATGAGACACATTATTGTGAAAACACTGTCTTGCTTGGGAAGCCTGGAAATACGCACTGCCAATCCATTCTTCAGTTCCACAGCAGAGAACTAAGCTAACAAGAAATCCAGCAATTTGAACAGTGCTGGGTGAGCAGAAATATTGAGGCATATATAATATCTTTCTTTCCTATTAATACCTATGTCCAGAATGGACTTTGGAGGTGAAAATCTTTACAGACAAGTCAGTGTACGAGGACACGTTCTTTGGAAACGTTCACTCACGGCTTCAGATCCCTGTGATAAAAATGAACTGAGCTCCCTCCCTCAATGCCAGCCTTGACTAAACAACAGTCCTGTTGAGTAGCCTATGGTGACGAGACGATTTTATGGAAATGGCAAGCGGCGACGAATGAGCACTTTAAACAGAAGTGTAACCACATCTGATTAATACGTGCATTATGCTGCCTAACAAATTTTAGAATATGATTGATTGACTGATTGGACTTATATCCCACCTTCTGTTCAGAAGCTCAAGGTGGTATCTACCATGTATTCTCCTCCTGTTTTTCCTACAGCTACTACTCTATAAGTAGATTGGGGGGGGGGGGGACAGAGGCAGGCAGACAGACAGACAGACAGAGGATCAAAATCAGCCACTGAGCTCCCACAGCTACCTGATTTAGTCTAGTGTGCCATCACTTTTACTGGGTTTTTCACAATTAGGACAAAAAATGTACCAATAAAGGAGAATATTTGTAGCCCCTTGGTTCTCTCTGAGCTTGGCTGCTTTCTTGTAGTCATTTCATTACCCAAACTAGGTAACATCATCAGTGCTAGTAAGGAGTGGGGTTTGCTCTCCGTTTATATTCTGGTGTTGGTGGGAGTGGTGTTACAGGTTCTTTGATTGTTCACTGTTGGCTTGCTCGGCGGTTCCTCAATTGGGGTACTGTTTATTTCTTGATTGTTGGTCTGATGTTAATCTGGGATTAATCTATGCTCATCTGCGCGCCGATTGCTGGCAGGGGGGGTGTTTTGGTCTTTTTGTTCCCTTTTTGAGAGAAAAAAATGTAACGAATATCGGATAATCCAATATCCAACCTGCATCCCATATGACTGTTTCACCAAGCATGCTGAAGTTTGACTTAAATTAAAAGCCTTCAGGCTGGATATATCCACAACTGGTCCTCTTGGGTTAAGCAGGTACCTTGCTCTATTTTTCCTTCATATCCTTTCACTCTCTATGTTGGCAGAAATATTATCCTGAGGCAGAGAGCAATTAAATATGCAATTAGATCCCCCAAAGCAGCCAAGATTCACAACACTCCCTGAAACATGAAAGTAATGAAGCGGGCCTCTGTGAACTGCAAGGTCTTGGCCAGACTGATGCTGTTGCCCCATCATGCATTGTGTAATTGACACATGTAGATTAAGAAGAACTCATTTTATCAGTCTGTGCTTCTGAGAGGTAATCCCTCAAAGAAAGTTTCATAACTTTTATTAAGATCTTTAGATAATCCATCTGCTCATGGCTTTACAGATAATCCTCAACTTACAAACCATTCAGTCACCATTCAAAGTTACAACAGCACTGAAAAAAAGTGATTTATGATCGTTTTTCCCACTTACAACTACTGTGGCATCTCCACAGTCACCTGATCAAAATTCAGATACTTGATAACTGACTCACATTTATGACGATTGCAGTGTCCCGGAGTCCTGTGATCCCCTTTTGTGACCTTCTGACAATCAAAGTCAATAGGGAAGTCAGATTCACTTAACAACCATATTACTAATTTAATGACTGTAGTGATTCACTTAAAAACTGTGGCAAGAAAGGTCATAAAATGGAACAAAACTCACTTAATAACTGTCTCGCTTAGCAACAGAAATTCTGGGCTTAACTGTCATTGTAATTCGAGGACTACCTGTATCAGTGATGGCGAACCTTTTAGAGACCGAGTGCCCAAACTGCAACCCAAAACCCACTTATGCATTGTCGGGTGCCGGGTGGGTTTGGCCCATTGGGTGAGCGTGGCTGCGGTGGTAACAGCAGACTGGGTGGGACTAAAAAGTTCAATCAATCAATTCCAACTTTGCAAGATCTTTTTTTTTCCCGCGAGAAGTTGAAATTGACTGATTGATTGAACCTTTTTTTTTTGTACACGGTGGCGGAGGCCTAAAGTGAAAAGGTTTTATAAAACCCAGCTGAAGGCCTAGGACTGGGGCGACAGCACGCATGCCCACAGAGAGGGCTCTGAGTGCTGCTTCTGGCACCACTGAACTATATCATAAGTCTAAAGCAACCCATGGGGAAGAGATGGGATCCTGTTAACAGCACACAGGCTACTCATTGAGGGCCAACCCAGCTTATCATTCTGAGGCATATGAAGTCTACATA
>NW_015387053.1:153475-168329 GCF_001527695.2 Protobothrops mucrosquamatus | reverse complement strand
TAATTTTTATTTTTCCAAAGCAGACAATCGGGGGAGAAAGGAACAAGCAAAAACAAAGGACCACTCGAAATTGATTTCAGTCCCACTGTTATCAATTTAGACTGTAACCATATCCCATCTTCCTTCTGCAGATTCAGTTCCTACGCATGGCCCCGTATATCATTGGGTCTTATGTTTGATGCCTCAGCTTTTAAAACAGAATAGAATAGAATAACAGAGTTAAAAGGGACCTTGGAGGACTCCTAGTCAAACCCTCTGCTTTGCCTCAGGTTTTAAAACAGGGAACCCCTGCTTAAACAAGAAACCCTATTCCATTTCAGACAAATGGCTGTCCAATCTCTTCTTAAAAACTTCCAGTGTTTGAGCATTCACAGCTTGTGGAGGCAAGTTGTTCCACTGATTAATGGTTCTAACTGTCAGGAAATTTCTCCTTAGTTCTAGGTTGCTTCTCTTCTTGATTAGTTTCCATCCGTTGCTTCTTGTCCTGTCTTCACGCATTTTGGAAAATAGCTTGACTCCCTCTTCTCTGTGGCAGCCCCTGAGAAATTGGAACACTGCTATCATGTCCCCCCTCGTCCTTCTCTTCGTTAAACTAGACATACCCAATTCCAGCAACTGTTCCTTATACGTTTTAGCCTCCAGTCCCCTAATCATCTTTGTTGCTCTTCTCTGTACTCTTTCTAGAGTCTCAACATTGTTTTTCACATTGTGATGACCATATCTTTTGATGATGATGACAACAACAACAACAACAACAACAATAATAATAGAGTTGGAAGGGACTGTGGAGATCTTCTAGTCCAACTCTCTGCTCAGACAGGAAACCCTATACTATTTCAGACAAATAGTTGTCCAGTCTCTTCTTAAAAACTTCCAGTGTTGGAGCATTTACAACTTCTGGGCTACTTTTAAAAGAGGTATGTCGTGAAAAGATTACTGCCAACCTGCCATAGGTAAAATGCATTTTTATTCTCAACACACCTGCTTTCAGGTTGCACTGGAAAAAGGAAGAGAAACCGGTAAGGCTGACAAATGCAGATGAGGCCTATTACCTGCCATCTATTACCCCTGTGACACCGCAGTGCTGTCTGTCACAAGGCCTGTGCGCAGGAGGGAGGGAAGAGATGTGTGAAAAAAAGCACAACACCGCCTGCCAATCAAGAAAGGTCTTCTGCTGCAGAGATTTTCAAGTCACTAACAAAGCGTGGCCAAATTAAACCGTGATGTTTTTCTACAGGAGTTGAGAAATGACACCGACACCGACTTTGTTTATTAATGACATGCTTTGTAAAGGAATCAGCCAGGCTTTGGCAGGGAGAGTCACAGGAGACAGCAACATCTTTTGAGGAACGAGATCATTCTGCATAGGAAGGGAATAAAAAGGATTTGCCAGCTGAGTCACGAAACTTGCTTATATGGCAATTAAGGATGGAATTTTTAAGGGTGCAATGCCTCATTCGCTGTCCAAATCTCCTCCGAAATCAAAATCCATACAGGGCACTCAACCCAGCAAGCAGCAATAAATATTTTGAACGCTGCTGTTAGCCACAGTTTATGCGGAGATAAAAGTATCATCATATTTTAACAATGCAATTCTCTTATAATAACATGGTCACGGGTATTTAGGTTCACTCTTTTGACGATCACTGTTAAATACATCGTTCCACTGCAACTGTGGAATATTTAAGGTCTCAGCGATGGCTAAACTCCATGTCAGAACAGATATTAATGCAGAGTTGGTGTCTAATATCTGTTGGGCTTTTTGTCATTCACACACAGTTCTCAATCACCTTTTTAAATTATAAGGTCATCTCCAAAGATTTCTAGCTGTTGGAGATAATAATCTTCTTGTAATCTTTTGAGAAAATATCCAGGGCATTTATGCACAATGATTGCTCCAGACAGAGCTCATTCACAAAATAGTGCATCAGCAAGCTATATTTGCAAGGCACAACCTATCACCTCCAGCCTTCACCATTTTCTCATATGGGCAGTTATACTTCCAAGCCCATCACTGGGAAGCAATTCCTTACAGTGTTTTATTTTGTAGGCCAAAATATGGGTCCACTGGTAACGCTACCATATTTTGGCTACAAACTCCAAATGAATAGTAACTAACAGCAAAGAGATACAGAAAACACTATTATTATTATTATTATTATTATTATTATTATTATTATTATTATTATTATTATTATTATTATTATGGATCATCGCACAGTCAGCCAGATGTTCAGACTGGATTTGGCATTTTGTCTACCTATCGAGTCCTGGGATAGGCAGATGTGGATGTTTAATGGTATTACAGATATCGTCGCAGGATGAAAGCAGTTCCTAGTAAGGCCGCCTTTTGCAATTGACTAATGGCGAATTTTGTCAATGCCAATGGTGTTCAAGTGGTGCTCAAGTTGTTTTGGGATTGCACCTAAGGCGCCTATTACTATTGGTACTACCCTTGCTTGCTTTTCCAAAATCTTTCTATTTCTATTTGTAGGTCTTTGTATTTTGTTATCTTCTCCAGATCTTTCTCATCTATGCAAAGAAGCTGAAGAAACAGTGGACCACCTGGTAAGCTGCTGCAAGAAGATCGCACAGACTGACTACAAGCAGCGGCATGACAAAGTAGCAACAATGGTGCATTGGAAGATCTGCAAGAAATATCATTTGCCTGTAAGCAAGAACTGGTGGGATCATAAAATAGAGAAAGTCATAGAAAATGATAAAGTTAAACCGCTCTGGGATTTCAGAATTCAAACAGACAAGCACCTGCAACATAACACCCCGGACTTAACAATTGTCGATAAGAAAGACAAAAAAGTCTGGATAGTGGATGTGGCAGTGCCTGGAGACAGCAGAATAGATGAGAAAGAACTGGAGAAGATAACAAAATACAAAGACCTACAAATAGAATAATAATAATAATAATAATAATAATAATAATAATAATAATAATAATAATAATAATAATAATAATAATAATAATAATAATAATAATAATAATAATTATTATTATTATTATTATTATTATTATTATTATGTGTAATGACCAAATAGATTCTTACACTGCTAATATGGTACCCCTATCTGGTAGGGACAACATTTCACTCCGCACACTTTTAGAACCAGCTTTCTGCAAATATTACCTCCATTTTTAAAAGTTTTGCATCAGTTTTCAAACAACATTGTGTTAACTGATGCAAGAAAAGTTGTGGTTTTTTGGCCATAATCCCTTTCTACATGTAGCACTGCCTGGTGTTTATCACTGCAGTAACTAGAGAAAATCAATTAACTGGGTTAGAAAAGAAAGTAGGAAAGATACTGAAAGCAGCATACCCATTGGCTCTATAAAATCTGAAAATACTGCATCCCGAAACTAATACTAAACTAGGTAACATGATCCTAACCTGCAGCATTTATAGAATCCTAGCCCAATTTCTCCAGAGCTAATTGCATAATGTAGCATTAAAAATACCATGCATGCAGAATTCAGAGAACTTCAGACTAACAAAACTAAATTTGCTATATTCAGGAGTTTGCATTAATGCATTGCCTGTGGCTGCATTAAAAAAAAAAGATATTGGGGAGGGAGGGGGAGAAATCTTTATCCGTTATTTGCAAGGCTGCAAAAGAAAAATTTCTGATCAAGTCTGTACACTTTCACAAGGTGGATGGAGATATTCTGCCCAACAAGATCTATAAAATGATGGTTATTGTGGAACAAAAGTCAATTCCTCCAGATCTGGGGGGTTGGATGAGGCTACAATCTAAGCATGCTATATGCATAAAAACACATTAAATAGATGTCAATATCAAGCCCAGGAAAACATACACAACAGAGCGAGAGATCTCCACCTTCTACTAAGTTCGTACCTGGAAGTCAAACTACGCAAGGATTATTTGTCTTTAAAAGCAAAGAAAAGCTTGTGAGATAAATGTCTCATTTTTCTTCTGATTAAACATCCTAACAGTACTCAATATGTTTTTTTTTCTTTTACACAAAAAGTACTGATTATACTGGGTTGCTTAACTTTTTTTTTCAGAAAATCTAATTTTATATTGCCATATGTTTCTTATCTAATTTAAGCAGAGTACTCCCTTGTTATGAATAAGCACTTTTGATTAAAAGATACTAGCCTCTACTCAAGTAGAAAGGCAGTCCTTAAAATTAGAGAGCAAGTCTCAAGTTTTCTAGTCTGCCAACAGGGAAAAAAATTATACTCAACACTGAATTTACACCCCTATATTCTTATAGTCTGTTTCACAAAATATAATCCACATTTTTTTCTCATTAAGAAGGAACCAAATGTCTTCTATAGGTTATAGGATGGAAGACACATAGGCTGTAGAACAGGGGTCCCCAATTTCCGATCCACAGCCCGGTGCCAGTCCGCAGCCCTTTTGGAACTAGGCCGTTAAAATGCTTGGTGAGCACACATGTATGAAGCTGTTGTCATGGTTCCGATAGACGAGACCAAGTAAAGCAGAAATCCGAGGCTTGAGTTTTCCTCTAAGAACATGTTTATTGGTTACAAAGTATCGGCACAATCAAAAGTGAAACCAAGACTAAAATTTCCTCCAAAAGCAAAAGTATTACAAACTCACAATTCCCATCCCATAACCTATGCAATCAAATGCGTTTCCCAATAGAATGGTTTGGCGGGCTCAAATCGAGGGAAGAGAAACAACCTTGGTTCCCACGGGACAGAGAATTGTTTAGGCTGGCATAAAACATCTCATTCCTTCACCCACCCACCTCAATCTTGTGGCAACCGAAAATGAGCAGAATGGCTTCAGTCAAGTTCGTTGCAGGTTTGACAGCTGCATGTGTGAAAGCGGTGTGCATGAAATCATCCTCTCTCCCCCATCTCCAATAACTACCTAGTCAGAAAGTTTGGAGACCACTGCTGTAGAACATGAGAACTTGCTATATGTACACAAAACCTATTCTGATTCGCTACAGGACTCCCGGCAGAGATTTTTGGGTTAGTTGAATCATTGTTGGTTTATCTGCTGATGAAAAAACAAGTGGCCTTACTCATATCCATCTTAGCTACCACACTATGGGATGCTGTGACTTGTTCCTTAGTGACTTAGAACTGGGTCTTACATTTATGTCCATCGTAGCATCCTCAAGGTCACATGATCAAAATTCAGATGCTTGGAAACAGGCATGTATTTATGACAGTTGCAGTGTCCCGGGGTCATGTGATCACCATTTGCAATCTTCCCAAGACAGCTTCACACAAGCAGTCAATGGGTGAAGCCAAATTCACTTAATGACACGGATTTAGTGATTCACTGAACAACCATGCAAAAAGGATCATAAAATCAGGCACAACTCATTAACAACCACCTTGCTTAACAATGAAAATTCTGGTCCCAATTGTGGTTTTAAGTCAAAGACTACCTATACTTCCTTCTCAAATTTTCCCCAACCACCATCATGTGGCTGGACTGAGAGAATAATTACTCCTGCGTCACCCAATGAGTCTGTGTCTTGGAGTAAATTTAAATCTGGGTTTCTGGTCCTAATTCAGTACCTTAATTATTAATAAATTCCTTGGAGCCCTGGTGGCACAGTGATTAAGAGCTGTGGTAGCGCAGTGGTTAGAATACAGTACTGCAGCCTACTTCTGCTGACTGCTGGCTGCCTTCAATTTGGCAGTTCGATTCACATCAGCTCAAGGCCAACTTAGTCTCCCATCCTTCCGAGGTCGGTAAAATGAGGACCCAGATTGTTGGGGGCAATATACTGACTCTGTAAACCGCTTAGAGAGGGCTATGAAACACTGTGAAGCAGTATAGAAGTCTAAGTGCTATTGTTATATTGCAGGCAAACTCTGTCCATAGCCTGGAGTTTGATCCTGACAGGGCTCAAGGTTAACCTTCCATCCTTCCAAGTTTGTCAAAACGAGGACCCAGATGGTTGGGGGCAAATGCAAATAATGCTTACACTGCAAAGCACCCAGAAAGTGCTAATATGGGTTGGTATATAAGCCTAAATGTTATTGCTATTATTCCTATTTTAAGTAGAAATGCCTGTTTCCTATGCAATTATCCAGTAATCTATACAGCAGAGTCTTGCCACTGAATTATCTAAACTGATAACGTGCTAGAATCATTGTCAGCACACAAAATAATGTGCAATCCATCTAGGCACGTACATGACTAACATGCCACCCCACCCTTTTCTAGAGTAGCTCATTATTGTGCAGAAATTTGATATTCTCTGGCAAGGAGTAGAGTACCAAGGAGACTATAGACCCACACTGGGCTATTCAGAAGAAAAGAACAATGGCAACAGTCACCAAGGTGAGCAAGCCCATATGCTGAAAACAGCAGCCATTCTGCCCACGTATTGCAATGCCAATTAAGGTTGGCATTTTAATGTGTGTGCTTTTTTTTTGTTTAACGTGCAGAGTGACAAACATTTGGAAGGTAATTATTTTCCCCTTTTATTTCCTCTTCCAAATCCAGCTCAGAGCCGTTTTTTGGTTATGATCATTTCTTCTCTTCCCAAATGCCTTCTCTCCCAAACCACGATACAGACAAGTCATTTCAACGTGCTGTTATTATGACAGCAGATAAATCATTTTAAATTGCCGATCCAGCCATGGGGAATATTAATACCTAAATATTTAGCACATCATGAAACCTACTTAAAATTGAAAACTTAGCCTACAAGAGACTGGCTCTTCCTACTTGGCAAGGAATTAATACTTCCTTGTGCCCAGAAATATTTTGCTTTCCACATGCAAAACACTCTTGAAAGAATGGTGGGGTTCCATTGATACCACTAAATAACAAATTAGAGAGACTTTGTAACTACATGGACATTTGATTTTCATTTCATTTCTTGCCATTATGCCTGAAAACATTCACAAATTATCTTTTATTTTCTCTGTGCAATTTCCCCAAAATGAGAAGGCACCGAACATATTTATCTCATTCTCTACAAAGCCAGAGTATTTTAGCTGATTTAAATTGCTACAAATGTATTTGGATCAATGTCCCTTCATATGGAACAGTAAAATTATGTAAAAATTACTGACGACCCTTTAGGATTTTTCCAACTCTGCTTGGGAATGATTTCAAATCTTTGCTTCTTACTAGACGGCAGTTTTTAGGGTTTTTCTTTTTAAAGTATTCTCAAGTTTGGTTAGCTTCCTATTGTTTCACACCACTCTCTCTTCTTGCATGCATAATACTCCTTTCACAGGACTACATAACACGCGATCATGGTTGCACAATTACACAAAGGGAGTTCACGTAGCTCACATCTGCTTTTTATTTATTTATTTTTTAAAACAGGCCTGCCAAAAGCAGCTCAGTCCCATTAGCAGTGTTTTTACTAGTACTGCTCATTAGCATTGTAATGTTAATTTAACAGTCCAATTATTTGTTTTGAAATAATATAATTATGCAGCAAATATACTGCTAAAGCAGCAAAAGCCCCAACTCTATTTTTTCTAGCTAGGGGGAAAAAAGGGGGAATACCTTACAACACTCAACTTTCTACACTACTGTGGTACCTTGGTACTCAACTGTTTTGAAACATATCAAACTTGATATTCAACACATTTTGATGTAAAACTTTTGTCCCGGTACTCATCATTTGCTTGCTACTCAACACCCAAGCTGGAACTTATCAACTTATCGGCTGCCTTGTGACTCACTACATTATTACTTACGGGAAAAATTTTGTTTGGTCCTCATCGTTTTTTGTACTCATTGTACCTCCTGGAACCATTTAATAATGAGTACCAAGGTACCACTGTGTCTACACAGAAATCTGTTCAGGATTGTAGTTGTTGCCTATTACGATTTTACAAGACGTAGCTAAACAAGGCTGTTGCCTGTAATTCCCCCTGCCCACAACAATTCAGCAAACTCAGTGCATGCAATCCTAATACAGATGTCCTCAATTTATGACCACAACTGAGCCCAAAATTTCCACTGTTAAGCAAGACAATTATTAAGTGAGTTTGCCCCATTTTACAGCCTTTCTTGCCCCAGTTGTTAAGCAAATCACAGCAGTTATCAAGTTAGTAACACGGTTATTAAATTAATCTGGCTTTCCCATTGACTTTGCTTGTCAGACGTTACAATGCGATCCCAAGGTGATCACATGACCTTGGGACACTGCAACTGTCATAAATACATGCCAGTTGACAAGCAGCCAAATTTTGATCATATGACCATAGTGATGCTACAACAGTCAGAACTGTGAAAAACGGTCATAAGTCACTTTTTTTCTGTGCTAACTTTTCTGTGCTAACTTTGAACGTTCACTAAACAAACGTCAAGAGTCACCTATATCTGAGCATTAACTTCCAATGATTCAGTGGAACTTGCTTCTAAGCAGACATTCCATGGACCGTGCTCTTTAACATTATTCCCACTTGGAAGAAATTTTGAGAAAGAGGACAAGCCATGCACACAAACACAATTTTCCCATCTTGGCACAAATTACTTTATCTCCTTTTGGATTTAGCCATAAGAATAAAACATGCAGCCCAAAATGCAAGGGGGGGGGGAGAAATGTAACAGAGATGACATCCAAGTTTTTAAAGAAAACTAACATATCTGTATATCAACAAAGTTTGCTGTGCTATTAATAAACTTCCAAGCCAGTGAAGTCCAAGGCATCTTCATCATGCCCTTGAACAGGGCAATAAATACTTCTAAGTCTTATTTTTTTCTATTTTGGGTACTAGGGGAAAAAAAATGCTGAGACACTCTGGCCCAGTTCAGCCATAACAGGAAATCAGTGTTTCCTGCTATGTGAATGAACTCCCACAGGCCAGAAGAGATCAAAACCTTCTGCTTTCAATTTTAACTAAGCACAGTTCCCTAAGATAAACCCAAGGAACTGTAATTTATTTAAGCCATGAATGGAAATTTTCTGACCACAGAAGACCCCCACATCTGAGGGGAGGATTATAATAAATAAGGAGAGGACAACTTTTGGCTAGTGGACAGCAGAGAAATTTCTGAGAAGGTCCTAGGAAAAGCCGGTGTTTTGCACTGGATTTGTGGAAGTGTTTAAGCCTATCTTACAAAAATCCTTATATTTTTTGTTTTGTTGTATGCTGAAAATAAACAGGAAAGAAAATTACTGATTTTCACTCATTTCCTGCTGGAGTTTGATGCTGTGATTTCCTTTATTTTTTTATTTTTTTAAAGGATTTGGGCATTACTTTTCCCGATAAGACTAGGTTTCGAAAACAACATCCCAGAGAGAGGAAAATGCATTATCTTTTCCATGTTGCTGCCAAGAAAACTACATGTATATGTAATTATTTATACAGTGAGGGCTCAATGCTAAATACTGCCAGTCTTTCAAAGTAGACTGGACTAAGAAACCAAAATCACCCATGCTAATACTATTTTTATTACAGATAGTCCTTGACTTACAATGACAATTGCAAAGCAAAACAATTAAGTGGGTTTTGCCCCATTTTACAACCTTTCTTTTCACAGTTGTTAACTGAACCACTGCAGTTATTAAGTTAGTAACACAGCTGTTAAGTGAATCTGGCTTCCTGGCTGACTTTGTCGAAGGTTGCAAAAGGGGATCGTATGACCCAGGGACACTGCAACCACCATAAATACATGCCAGTTGCTAAGCATCTAAATTTCGACCCCCATGGAGATGCTGCAGTGGTTGTGTGAAAAGCAGAAGTCACTTTTTTCAGTGCCACTGTAATTTCGAATGAATTCACTAAATGAATGCCTGTAAGTCAAGGACAACCTGTATAATGTTATGGTAACATAATCTTGAACATCTGAATGCATTTACCTCCACCTACCCTTCACTTTCATGAGAACGAGTGAGGGTCTTGTCTGAGGCGCTTTCTCGGGTTACAGTTCTTAGAATGAATGACTCTAAGTTGAGGACTACCTGTATTTGGTTTTTGAATACAAAGGGAGCCAAAGGAAGAGGGTAAAACATTACAATATATAGTCCCTTGGAAAGAAAAAAAAATAAGGAAGTCCAGTTGCCTCTTGAAAAAGCATCTCTGGGACAACCATGACCAGGATCAGGGGTCCCCAACCTGCGGGCCGTGGCCCACTACCGGGCCACGGCATATTGGCCACCGGGCCATGTAAGTGGTTGGCCACTGCATGTGTGAGTGTGTGCGCACACAGCTCCACTCGCACATGCGTTGCTGTGAGGACTGCGGGCGTTTCCAGCCCTACTCGCATGAGAGTTGCCACAAGCGTCATGGGCATTCACAGCCTCACTCACGCAAGCAACAGGTATTCATGCGCACGGACACGCACATGCATTCAGCCCCCCCACACAAAACCATCCCTTCCTTTCCCCCCCTCCTCCCACTCTGGGCGCCCAACTCTGAAAGGTCGGGGAACTCTGACCTGGATGACTGAGAATCTCCATAGACATTACAATATATATTTAAAAGGAAGGCATCATGCAGACAGTTGTCCACCCAAAGAAAATCTCCTTTGGATTTGTTAGCAAATTCCCAGCACACCTAAAATGATATTCCTATTTTAAAATTATGATAAGGTGCTTCTTTTCCATTCAAGTCAAAACAGCACAGGGGGGAGAAAAAGAAGGACATTGCAAACAGTTGTTCAGTAAGTCTCAACTTCAGCAGCTGTGCAAGTTGAATTATTAAATAGAACGAATGAATGAATGTACAAATAAATACACAAATACAAATGTTGATAAGGGGTCCTTGGTGCTCTCTGATGATGTTACTTAGTTTAGTAATGAAACATCTGCAAGAAAACAGCCAAGCTCAGAGAACACCAAAAATCCCTCATTTCAGCCTTGAGCTACAAATATTTTCCTCTGAATGTTGATAACTCTCTTATGTTTGTTAACGGCTTTAAACAAAACTTTAAAATCACACTTCTGAGGAAAGTTGATGCTAGAACCAGGCAGGCAGTGAAGGTTTCATTTTAAAGTTTTAAATATGGAAAATATTGCGAAAAACTTGGGATTATTGTACATTCAACTTTCGGCAGGACAGCCATTTGAAAGGGTCAAGACCTATGCTATGCCTTTCTTCTGACATACATCACTAAATAAACCCAGAGGGAAATGTGGACTAATTCATCAGTGATGCTAGCTAGACGGGGAGCTGACTAATGGCTTTATTGATTCTTTGCTCTGTGTTACAAGATATACTAAATCCAATGGCCCATACCGGAAGAAGAACTGAGGCTTCTGGCAAAACAAAGTAATTTGTTTCCAGTTTATCAGAAAATGCAAAACAATCTTCTATAGAAAGAACCCAAGAATATATATTTTCTGGATGTAGAACCGAAATGACAATTAAAATTATAGCTCAAATGTCTATACAGTTAGTCCTCGACTTACAACAGTTCATTTAGTGACCAGTCAAAGCAACAATGGCACTAAAAAGAAAGCGACTTGTGACCGTTTTTCACACTTATGATCATTGTCATGTGTTAAAAATTGGGATGCTTGGCAACTGGTTCATATTTATGACCATTGCAGCGTCTCAGGATTATGTGATCACCTTGTACAACCTTCCGATAAGCAAAGTCAATGGAGAAGCCGGATTCACTTAACAACCGTGTTACTAAATTAACTGCAGTAATTCACACAACAATTGTGACAAGAAAGATAATAAAATAAGGCAAAAATCACTTAACAAATGTCTCACTTAGCAACAGGACTCAATTGTAATTGTAAGTCAAGGACTAACTTTATTCTTCCCTTAGTTCTTAACTTCTCTTTAACCTAGTTAAGAACTAAGGGAAGAATAAAGTTATTCAATAAATTGAATAAAATAAAATGATTTGATAATCCTTGGATACACATAAACATATTAAAAATACAGTTTTTACAAAATACTGGGTAAAAATAGGCTAAACTTCTCTTTAACCTAGTTCAGCCTATTTTTACCCAGTATTTTCTAAAAATTGTATTTTTAATGCGTTTATGTGTACCCAAGGATTATCAAATCATTTTATTTTATTCAATTTATTTGCCACATTAACCATTATGGAGGACATCCAATTGAAGACAAATTGAAGAATCAAAATTGAAGCTCTTGAATTGTTTTAGAAAATAAAGACATTAATAACTTCCCCCTTAAAAAAAAANAAAAAAAAACTCTCAAGCCCAAATGTATTAAAAATGCCTTATAATGAGTTTAAAAACTTGACATTTCTTCAAACTGTGATGGTACCATAAAATATTATGGTTTTTCAAATAAGCTATATGTTACTGCTCAAATTGTAGTTGCAAGACAGGTAATCCTCAACTTACAACAATTTGTTTAGTAACCGTTCAAAATCACAACAGCACTGAATAAAGTGACCTTTAACCATTTTTCACTCTGACAACCACTTCAGCATCCCCATGTCATGTGAGTAAAATTCGAATGCTTGGCAACTGATCCATCTTTAAGACAGTTGCACTGTCCTGTGGTCACGTGATCACCTTTTGCGACCATTTTGACAAGTAAAGTCATTGGGGAAAACAGATTCACTTAACAACCGTGTTACTAACTTAATATCTACAATAATTCACTTAACAATTGTAGCAAGAAAGATCATAAAAATGGGGCAGAATTCACTTAGCAACTGTTTTGCTTAGCAATAAAAATTTTGGGCTCAATTATAAGTCATAAGTCAAGGGCTATCCACAGTAACCAATTCTCCCTAAATGAATTAGGAATACACTCCCCACGATACCAACCTGTGCAACCTAAGAATTCTGGGAATAGTAGTCTTCCTACATCTGAGATTGTAGATTGGAGAAGACACCTAATGAGAAGGAAGGACTCACTGGAGAAGAGCCTAATGCTGGGAGAGATTGAGGGCAATAGAAGAAGGGGACGACAGAGAATGAGGTGGCTGGATGGAGTCACTGAAGCAGTAGGCATGAACTTAAATGGACTCCAGAAGATGGTAGAGGACAGGAACGCCTGGAGGAACGTTGTCCATGGGGTCGCAATGGGTCGGACATGACTTCGCAACTAACAACAACAATAATTAAAATAGTACAAACGAGCGCAACCATCTTAGCTGAATACAAAATACATTTTTTTTTATTTAAGATACCACATCTACAATATTTCTTGCAGATAATGTCATCTTTTAACTTTGCTGGTAAACAGTGTAATAACAATGTGCATATTTAAAGCAGGACTTTTGCAATTGTGGATGAGGGATACTTACATCTGGGGATGAAAGCTCCATGGAAAATTATTTAATTGGAAGCCAAGCTGTGCTTCAAGAAAATGGGAATGGCTTGTACTTTCCTCCAGCAAACTGCTCACAGCTCCAAGCTTTTTTAAGAGACAGAAGAGCACTTTCAGGAGCATAAGAGATAAGGAAGTGCGCCATCATCAGGAAATGGAAGGCAAGATAGGCTTTTTTTTTTTTTAAAGAAAAAGGAAGTTGGCCTTGCATGTGGTTGTTTTTTTTTAATAGCATGCCAAATACTTTACCCCAAAAGGGGCTTTCTTTAATATAATTTTAAGGTTAAGATTAAATTAATTTCACTTATTATACTATGCATTTGTTAGTTTTTTTCCTTTTGTCTTTATAAAAAAGCAATTTGGCCCCAACAAATCAGGACACGAGGTTTTTAGAGAAAGGGGTTATGTACAACCTGGCATTTCAGATTATATACTTCTGATTTAAATAATACAAGATATAGGTTTGATCAATAAAACCACATTACTAATAAAGCTTTAATTAAACCAAGGCAAAACTCAATCTTCTATTTATATGAAGAGTGAACCAGGTTTTTTTTTCCCTTACCTGTGCACACATGCATAAACACACAAACCTTCTCTGCCCTCTCAGATAAGGACCCAGAAATCAGAAAACAATCAAATCCAGCCGTTTAATAATTACACAAGAGCTCAACTTTTCAACTCAACTTTGCACTCTGATTTTATTTTCCTTTTTTAAAAAAAAAAACCAAAGCAACCATTTATTCTATGAAGTATGATTCACAGGTTAAAACCTGGCAGCCCAAAAAGAACAGTAAAAACAAGCGATGCTCTGGGTGCGAGGAGGCAAGAGACTCATTACATTGAAAGTGTTGGGCTGTGCAACCCCAGGGAGAGCCGTAGCTCCAGTAATCCGCAGAGCTGATGCTACATTAGCAGACGACACGTTTTCACAAATACGCTCACAGCTCCACCCATAGTTCTGGGAATTATTTTCTCAAGGACTCTTGGAAAGCTTTCAGTGAAATTTCCAATGCCCACTTTAGCCCTTTATTCCAAGGGGGCACATATTACAAATGCAGATCGGAGGGACATTTAATGTGGCGTTAAACTAAAAGAAGCTACTTTATCCCACAAGACCGGACCAGGCCTTTCAGCTCAAATGAACAGAATCCCGGGGAGACTAAGAGTAGAGGTGGATTTCTGTATCTCATAAAAAAAGCATGAAAGGGTATGCACCATAAGATGAACTCCAAGGCAGCCGATAGTAAGGATCAGGATATGATGCCTAGAGAGCAGTTGGAGGACGTCCCGGACCGAATCCGACCGAACACAGGTAAGGAGTCATATTAGATCTTACCTTGTGGCGATGAGGGTGGCGAGGACTAACTACTACTCCACCCTCATTGCGTCATCAGATAATCGCCCAGCCTCCCTCTTCAGGGTGACCCGCTCCCTTCTCCAATGGGGGGGGGGACCCCCTGGCGGGGAAGGCTGAGGAGTTTGCACAGTATCTGCATGACAAAGTCGCTCGGATCCGAGAGGGTTTGGACTCCGACTGGGTGGCCCCAGGGGAGGTGACAGGAGCAGGTCTTGAGACTGTTATTTGGGAGGAGTTTGACTCTGTGACTCCCGATGACGTGGACAGGGTCCTGGGGAGACTGAAT
>NW_015387053.1:147267-151932 GCF_001527695.2 Protobothrops mucrosquamatus | reverse complement strand
CGAAGAGCCTTGTAGAACTTGCTTGTTTGCACTGGAAGCAGTTCACCTTGCACTGGCTTTCATCCTCATCTGTGATGTGGGGCAGGTGCTTTTTCTGCACACAAAAATTCTAGGGAAGTAATAATAATAATAATAATAATAATAATAATAATAATAATAATAATAATAATAATAATAATAATAATAATAATAAAGTTGGAAGGGACCTTGGAGGTCATCTAGTCCAACCCCCTGCTCAGGCAGGAAACGCTACACCATTTCAGACAAATGGCTGTCCAATCTCTTCTTAAAAACTTCCAGTGTTGGAGCATTCACCGCTTCTGGAGGCAGGTTGTTCCACTGGTTAATTGTTCTAACTGTCAGGAAGTTTCTCCTTAGTTCTAGGTTGCTTCTCTCCTTGATTAGTTTCCATCCGTTGCTTCTTGTCCTGCCTTCAGGCGCTTTGGAGAATAACTTGACTCCCTCTTGTTTGTGGCAGCCCCTGAGATATTGGAACACTGCTCTCATGTCCCCCCTCGTCCTTCTCTTCGTTAAACTAGACATACCCAATTCCAGCAGCCGTTCCTTATATGTTTTAGCCTCCAGTCCCCTAATCAACTTTGTTGCTCTTCTCTGTACTCTTTCTAGAGTCTCAACATCTTTTTTACATTGTGGTGACCAAAACTTGTATGCAGTATTCCAAGTGTGGCCTTACCAAGGCATTGTAAAGTGGTATTAATACTACACGTGATCTTGATTCTATCCCTCTGTTAATGCAGCCCAGCACTGTGTTGGCCTTTTTGGCAGCTGCAGCACACTGCTGGCTCATACTTAAATGATTGTCCACTAGGACTCCGAGATCCCTCTCACAGTTACTACTATTGAGCAAGGCACCCCCTATACTATACCTGTGCAGTTGGTTTTTCTTGCCTAAATGTAGAACCTTGCTTTTTTCACCATTGAATTTCATTTTGTTAGATAGCGCCCAGTGTTCAAGTCTGTCTAGGTCCTCCTGTATCTTAAGCCTGTCTTCTGGAGTGTTGGAGTGTTTCCACCCCGTATCGCTGAATGGTTGATGGCAGGGCAAAGACAAAGCTGAGTAAGCCTCTGGGATGCATTAGACCAAGCAGCAAATGTACCTGTTTAAATTTTAATCTTGGTGTTTATGAGAAGCTTCAGCACAAGGCTGTCCACTGCAACATTCACTATGTATCTAGGAAAAGGATGACAGCCTGTTGTGAACGTAGCCTGCATGTTAGATTTCACATTCAAATGCAGAATATATATCCCCACAAGGGATAGATGACTTTTGGTCACATATGCACCAGCTCCTCTATCTACTGAATCCAGGTAGCTGAAACATAGCAACATATGCTATTTCTATTGTGTTTATTTCTATAGACATAGGTTATGTTTGTACCCATTTTTTAAAATTTCTACTTGCTATATAGTATGGTGCTAAATTTAATCTCATTGCTCTAAAACTGGACTCTTATTCATGCTTCAGGAGGTATTCCTGAAAACACTATTTCTTCTTTGTGGTTTCTGGTACAAATGTTAATTCTTTCTTTCATCTTTTTTGAAGATTCTGGCAAAAAGCATTTTCATTGTAGCAGATCGCTGCCTCCTTGTGGTCTGCCAGAGAAATGTATTTTCTCTTGGATTACAGCCAACAGCTGACCAGGATTGTTTTGTATTTATCTTTTTGTACATTGGACTATTTGCATTGTAATATTTAAAGTTAGATGTTTGGGAAGGGGGTTTAAATATTTTATGTTTTCTTATTTGTAATAAAACTGCAATGTGGCCACCATCTCCAATCCTGATACAGAACACAGGAAGATTAATGATTGATATATCAATGCTCTTCCAAAGAGAAAGAAACTGGGGGCTATTACAAAACTCTTGTGTGCCAGTAACCTGCCAGTAGGGCCTCCTTAATTTGTCCAGTATTGTTGGGGTAGATTGGAAGAGATGAGGGCTTCCTTCTGACAGAAGCCAGAATACATGACCCCCATCATCCTGTTTAAATTTTTACTATAGACAGTAGAAAAATAACCTGCAGTTAGATCAATAATTTTCATTCCCCAGGTTCTTTTCCCATAGGGACAATAACAAGCAGTTTCCTCTAAACTCTGTTTACTGTCTTTCTCCTCTGATCAGTTTCTTCCAACAGTCTTTCAGAAGTTCAGATACAAAATTTTATGTTTGTGTATGATTTTTAAATTTCAAATTTGAGATTCTCTTTTTAGACAAATCCCTCTTTTCTTGGATCTTTATTATACCTTGGATTTTTAGTTATTTAAAATTACTAATTTGAAACTAATTATGGGTTCTGGGGGAATATACTCTGTAGAAACACACATGAAAATTAATATTTTTATCCTGCATGCTAAATGGCTCACTTTTTGCCATTTCAACACCAAAGAGCAAAAGAAAAAGGAGAAAGGGTTAGGCATGGTTATCACACATGCAGAGAAATGATAATTTGAAATATCTAACAGATGGGAAAACTGTCAAAAAAAAAAAAAACCAACCTCCCTACCCTCCATCTTTTCAGTCAACATCAAAAGCTTTCTTGTCTTCTTTTGTCTTAGTTGCACACTTTGTGAAGATAAAGAGACAGGCAAGCCGACCAAGTCCCATACAGCAAAGGTATCAAGGATTATGAAGGAGATAGCCTTGGGCAAATTTCAGATGACGGGAAAAACAGTAAATCCCTGAACACTTCGACTCATGTAGCAGAATGAAAAGGAGAACAATTCTTCAAATGTTTTATTTACTTAGATATAGGATTTAATCTATTTGCCCAGAGGGCACTGAAAATGATTAACAATTAAAAAGCCAAACCATCACGTTTTATAACAGTGCTATAAAGTCACAATTAAATTGAAAAGGCCAAGCAACTAAATTTCATTTTTAATGTGTGCCGTTTTGACAATAAAGGTTATCTATCTATCTATCTATCTATCTATCTATCTATCTATCTATCTATCTATCTATCTATCTATCTATCTATCTATCTATCTATCTAATCTACCTACCTACCTACCTACCTAAAGGAGAAGGACTTGATTCCTTTCCTAAAAGCAGAAAGAATGCAAACTGCGCAGTAGCACATTCTGGGTTCTGAACAACATAGTAGAGAATCTTGTCCTGTATGCTAAAATATTCTGCTCCTGGACTACCAAGCATTTTCATACACCCAACTTTGTACATGAAAACCTTCCTTTTTCTAGCCAACACCGTACTTGGCCTTTCAGGAACTATATACACACTGCAATCATTGCCTGATGCCAGGGCAACAAAATATACATCATTAAAATCAGAATCAACTAAAATTAAATTACACTAATTTCATAATTACCCCCTTTGTTTTATTTTCTTTTCCCCTTCTGAAACATTAAATAACATGTCTTGTGGACCACATTCAAGAGTTCTGGTGGGGACATAACTTTTAAGGTCTCGTGTGTAATATCATCTTACAGTATGTAAGACAAATGATTGCATTTTGAAATCTGTTTTCCTTTAAAGGAGCTTTTTAAGTATTACTCAAGGATTCAAAAGGAACCTCAAATATGTTGCTTTTATGGATGGACGTAGAAAAAAAAGACATTAAAATATTTTGCTTCATATTGCACTTTCTTCTAAAGTACATCCTTCTCCTCTTGTAAAAAAAAAGAAGAAAGTAGAAATTGGGCCAAACTTAGTTGACTAAGTTGACTAGAAATCTTTGCAGCCAGGTGAGAAATTGAGCCTATGTCTTAATCAGTACAGTGATTCTTTTATCACGTTTTACCAATTGCAAGTAAACTTTCATGTGCAGAGTAACACGGACCCTTTATTCCATCTTACTTACCTGCTACACTCAATCTGTAGGAGAATTCAGGGTAAAAATGGAATTCATTCAATCAATCAGTAGATTCCACCAATGCATTTTAGCTAAGATTTAAATTATTATCTCTTAGCAATGTTAGAAATTAAGGAACCCATTAAAATAAGTAGATTCTTAAAGGATAAGGCACAATATTGAACACAACTGAGTTGATGTGAAGACACGCTTTCATCTGTTGCTCCAGCATTTGGGGTTCTATTTATATATTTCGATTCAGACATTAAGATGCAGTAGCAGCCTTCTTCCAGATTCTTTAAGGCTCTAATTTACAAACAGAATCAAGAGAAGCAATTAAATGTTAAGTGCTATCAGCATGTTCTCCCTGAGTGGCACCAACATTGCATGCACACACGAACAAGACGGAATTGAATGAATCCAATCTTGACACAGACGAGTGGGTTACAAATTGAAATTCTATTTCATTACCATTAGTCTTAAGCTCTGTGTAACAGAAAGTAATAAGGGAAGGCGTCAAAGGCTTCTTCTAGCCAACACTGCATAGGAAGTCTTTTACCTATTACAAAAAGTCACAACTTTTTCTGGGGGCCAGAAGCCACACGCGAAAAAGTAGTACGTGGAGCCAGGAGAGAAACATAATGTTGTTAACATTTAATATGAATTAAAAAGAAATAGGACTATCTCACTAGTTACTGTAAATACTGTAAACCACCTATTTAAGTACTATTTAATCACTTCTGTCACATTGAAGCCTAAAGTCTACAATAATTTTGCAGGATTCTGGGAGATAGAACCAATGTTTTTGGTTGTTTGGGTGCAGTCCTGTGACCTCT